>NC_133293.1:1190722-1280246 GCF_005239225.2 Populus alba
TGCTCCTGATCGGACGAGCCTTATGACAATGGAAAAGAGAAGCCAAGAGTCAGTGAGGGCTTATGCGCAAAGATGGAGGGACGAGGCCACGCACGTGCAAACCCCTTTGATAGAAACGGAGATGGTGACTTTGTTCGCCAATACCTTCAAGGCACCCTACTATGAGCATTTAATGGGTAGCTCATCTCAACATTTCTATGATGTGGTACGTGTGGCGGAAAGAATAGAGCAAGGAATTAAAGCAGGGCGCATAGCGGGGCCTTTAGAGAAGAAAGGTTTTATGGGAAGGAAAAGAGAAGGGGATGTTAACAATTTGGAAGGCGGGTACAAAGGCAAAAAAGTGAATTTCCACAGTCCACAAACACCTACCTCTCAATTCCCACGCATAAACTTTAACCAACCTTTTTCACCTAATCAAACAAATAACCAACCAAACTACCAAAATCATTACCAAAGACCCCACTCAAGATACACCTCAGAACAATTGCCACCATTACCCATGCCTTTGAAGGACATGTATGCCAAACTTTTGAGGCATTGGACAAATAGCTCTTATCCCTACACTACCACTACAACCACCATTCCCAATTTGGTACAAGCCCGATTTGACTTGCGAGTACCATGGGGGTAATCCCGGGCATGGGATTGAAACCTGCTATGCATTCAAGAAGAGGTTATTGGAACTTATTAAGTTAGGATGGGTATCCTTCGAAGACAAGCCCAATGTCAATTCAAACCCATTGCCTAAACATGTTCCAAACAGCGGCGGAATAGGCATGATCGAAGTGGGAAATCAATGCAAGGTGTTGAAGGTGCCGATGAAAAGGTTGTACGACATGTTAGTACAATCAGGATTTATAGTGGTAAAGGTGGTAAGCCAATTGGAGAGAAGTGACTACTGTGAGTTCCATGGAAGAGATGGACATCACATTGAGGATTGCACCGAGTTTTGCGAAAAGATCGCTAAAATGTTGAGGATGGGACAATTGAGGATTGAACCAATGGAGAGCAGGTGTGAAGTAAGTATGATGGAAGGTCAAGATCAGATGGCAGGAGTTTGCAGGGTTCAACAGACTGCTAATGGGCCCCCAAGGCTGATCTTGGTTAAATTGTCCTGCACAAAAGAGAATCACAATGCCATGCCGTAACAAATTATGGGTATGGCCTCCAACGTTCGAGCTCCTCTCCTTTGTTCCAGACGGAGATAAGTGGTTTGACCAGAAGTGGTCGTTGCTTTACGCCTGAAGAGTGGAGGAAGGAAAAGGGTAAAGAAGTGGTAGATCCGGACAAAGCACCAGAAGTTAATAAGCCAGTAACGGAAGAGGAATCAAATGAATTTTTGAAGTTGATCAAGCATAGCAAATATTGCATAGTGGATCAACTAAAAAAGACTCCAGCTCGGATCTCCCTTATGTCCTTGATACTCAGCTCTGAGCCGCATCGAAATGCCTTACAAAAGGTATTAAATGAGGCATATGTACCCCAGGACATTGAGCATAAAACTATGGAGCATTTAGTGGGGAGGATCCATGCAACTAATTACCTCTACTTCACGGCTGATGAGCTTGATGCTGAAGGTACCGGACACAACAAGCCTTTATACATCACGGTTAGGTGCAAAGACTGCCTCGTAGGGAAGGTGCTCGTCGATAATGGCTCGGCCCTGAACGTATTGCCAAAGCACATTTTAGAGGAAATGCCGATTGATGAATCTCATATGAAGCCAAGTACTATGATGGCCAGAGCATATGATGGCTCACCTAGGCCAATACTTGGGACTTTAGAAGTAGAGCTATATGTGGGACCGCAAATGTTCCTAGTGACACTTCAGGTTATGGATATTCACCCTTCCTATAGTATGTTGTTGGGAAGACCTTGGATCCACGCAGCGGGGGCAGTAGCTTCATCATTACACCAATGTTTGAAGTACATCATGAATGGGATGTTAGTAACCGTCAGGGCTGAGGAGGCAATAGCCATGACAAAGAATGTGGTTGTGCCTTTCATCGAAGCGGAGGATTGCAAGGATAACAATATCCATGCTTTTGAGATCGTGAACACTGATTGGGTACCAGAGAACACCGTGTTAAGAAGACCAAGGATCTCAGAAGCGGCCAGGATGGCAAGTCTATGTTTCTTGAACCGTGGGGTCCCACGTCGATATAACCTCGCTTGCGGAATACCAGAAGGGGTTAATCCGACAAGGAAGAGAAAGGCTGATCAAAGATTTGGGCTAGGATATCAACCTAACCAAGAGGATTATCATTGGGCTGCTGATCGGAGAAGGACAAGAAGGATGGCTAGAATTAAAGGAAGAGATCTTGAAGAAGAACAGCTGGAAATCCCTCCCCTTAGCGTATCATTCCCAAGAGCTGCATACATAGTGCAACATGATAAGGGAGCTGAAAGCCTGGGTCTAGAGCTGGCAAATATGAGCATAAACACCTTGGAGGGAAAGGAGAAGGAAAAAGGTGATGTGAAAGAAATAGCGGGAAAAGAAGATGAAGTGCTGCCACAACTGACGATCCATACACTAACGAAGAAGTCTCCGCCAAGACCTTTGTGCGCAAGTTGGCTCAAGGCGAAAAGTTCCAGAATTGGCTGATGACCCAAGAAGCTCCAATGGTTTTCAAAATGTAAACCAACTTTGTTTGCCTTAGAATGTTTTTGTCATTTGCTTATGCTTGCTTTATTTTCTCTAGTTGACAATCGAGGGCTCATGATGTCAGCTAGATTCTATGTTTGTCATGGAGCCCACCTTTTCCCTTTGAATAAAATGTGAGATCATGCACTTTTTCAAAAAATTGTTTATTTATATATGCATTTACACCAAGCACTTCCCGTTTTCAGGAATCCTGAAAGCGGATCTCCTACAACATCACATACATCTAGCATCAAGAATAAATGGCCAAACTTGAACGAGCATGTAATATCTATGGAAGAAGAAGAGTGGGATGAAAGCAAATATCAGTGATTCACCAGGCTAGTAGAACAACAGGAACAGACTTGGAAGCCTGCCACGAGGAACTCGAAACTATCAATGTGGGCAATGGTCAGCTCAAGAAAGAGTTGAAAATAGGTACCTTAATTACTTCTGAACAAAAGGATAAAACTGATCACCCTATTACAAGAATATTCGGATGTCTTTGCTTGGTCATATGAAGATATGCCCGGTTTGGATACAAGTATTGTAGAACACAAGATACCGTTGGAAGAAGGGTATAAGCCAGTCAAGCAGAAACTGAGGAGGGCCCACCCGGACGTCTGGATCAAGGTCAAGGTAGAACTCGAAAAGCAATGGGATGCTGGCTTTCTAGAAGTAGTTAGATATCCGCAATGGGTATCTAACATTGTTGTGGTGCCTAAGAAGGAAGGGAAGATTAGAGTTTGTGTAGATTTTCGGAATTTGAATAGAGCTAGTCCTAAGGATGATTTTCCTCTACCACACATAGATGTTTTAGTGGATAACGCTGCCCGAAGTTCCACTTATTCCTTTATGGACGTTTTTTCAGGATACAATCAAATAAAAATGGCTCCCGAGGATAAGGCGAAAAACAACTTTCGTCACACCTTGGGGGACCTACTGCTACAAGGTCATGCCATTTGGGTTAAAGAACGCAGGTGCCACATATCAAAGAGCAATGGTGACTCTATTCCACGACATGATGCATAAAGAAATTGAGGTGTATGTAGATGATATGATTGCCAAGTCTAAAAAGGGACAGGATCATGTGGAAGTTTTGAGGAAGTTATTTGAGAGGTTGAGGAAGTATGAACTAAGGCTTAATCCTGCAAAATGTTCATTCGGAGTTAAGTCGGGCAAGCTGTTGGGATTTGTGGTAAGCGATGGAGGTATAGAGGTGGATCCAGATAAAGTAAGGGCCATTCAAGCTATGTCATCCCCTAAGACGGAGAAAGAAGTAAGAGGATTCTTAGGAAGGTTGAATTACATTGCTCGATTTATAGCTCAGCTAACAACAACATGCGAGCCTATATTCCGACTACTAAGGAAAAAGAACCCTGGAACCTGGAATGAGGAGTGTGAGGAGGCATTCAATAAAATCAAGCATTATTTACAAAATCCACCTTTACTGGTGCCTCCTGTATCAGGGAAACCTCTGGTATTATATCTAACCGTAACTGAAGTAGCCATGGGATGTGTATTGGGTCAGCATGATGAAACCGGAAGGAAGGAAAGAGCTATTTATTACTTGAGTAAGAAATTCACGGAATGTGAGTCCAGATACACGGAAATAGAAAAACTTTGTTGTGCGTTGGTGTGGGCGGCAAAGAGGTTGCGACATTACATGTTATACTATACCACTTGGTTGATTTCAAAATTGGATCCTCTGAGGTATATTTGTAATAAGCCTTTTCTCTCAAGTCGAATTGCAAGGTGGCAGGTTTTATTAGCAGAATATGACATAGTGTACATGACAAGGAAAGCCGTAAAAGGGAGTGCCATTGCAGACCATCTGGCCGATAATGCTGTTGAAGATTACGAACCTTTGGATTTTGATTTCCCTGATGAAGATATATCGTCAATAGAAAAGGAAGAAGAGAAGACAGAGTGGTGGACCATGTTTTTTGACGGGGCAGTAAATGTATATGGTAACGGGGCAGGGGCGGTAATAATCTCTCCTGATAAGAAACAATACCCAGTTTCGGTCAAACTACATTTTGAGTGCACCAACAATACAGCTGAGTACGAAGCTTGTATACTTGGTTTAGAAGCGGCATTGGAGTTAAAGATAAAGAAGATAGATGTATACGGGGATTCAATGTTGATCATCTGCCAAGTCAAAGGGGAATGGCAAACCAAAGAGGAAAAGTTGAGGCCGTACCAGGAATACCTATCCATGCTAGCGAAGGAATTTGAAGAAATTAGATTCACCCATCTAGGAAGGGAGGGGAACCATTTTGCGGATGCTTTGGCCACACTAGCTGCTATGACTACCATTGACCTCAAATGCAAGGTACAACCGGTACACATTGATATTAGAAATGGTCCAGCGCACTGTTGTTTAGTTGAAGGAGAGATGGACGGACAACCTTGGTATTACGATATCAAGAATCTTGTGCAGAATCAGGAATATCCGGTGGGAGCTTCTAAAACGGATAAGAAAACCTTGAGAAGGTTGGCTATAGACTTCTATTTAGACGGAGAGATTTTATATAAAAGATCATTTGATGGTACCCTGTTAAGGTGTTTGGATGAGGCAGATGCTAGAAAGGCATTAAGAGAGGTCCATGAGTGGATTTGCTCAACCCATGCTAGCGGGCACATGATGGCAAGGAAAATCCAAAGGGCTGGTTATTTTTGGATGACACTAGAAAAAGATTGTATCGACTATGTCAGAAAATGTCACAAATGTCAAATTTACAGTGATAAGGTCAATATGCCACCAGCTCCTCTGTTTAACTTAACATCTTCATGGCCTTTCGCGATGTGGGGAATTGATGTGATTGGACCTGTAAACCCAAAAGCGAGCAATGGTCATAGATTTATCCTCGTGGCTATTGACTACTTCACAAAATGGGTAGAAGCCGGGTCATTTGCTCATGTGACACAAAAAGTGGTGAAGAAATTTATTGAGAGAGATTTGATATGTCGATATGGTCCCCCAGAACAGATTATAACTGATAATGCCCAGAATTTCAACGGCAAGATGATAATAGAGCTCTGCACTAAATGGAAAATCAAGCATTCCAATTCTTCGCCATATAGACCAAAGATGAATGGGGCGGTAGAAGCTGCTAACAAGAATGTCAAAAAGATTGTTCAGAAGATGGTAGTCACCTATAAGGATTGGCATGAGATGTTACCATTTGCCCTTCATGCATATCGCACCGCAGTTCGAACCTCAACAGGGACTACCCCATATTCTTTGGTGTACGGTATGGAGGCAGTGATGCCTTTGGAAGTGGAAATCCCATCGTTAAGAGTGTTAATAGATTCTGAGATAGAAGAGGCCGAGTGGGCCAGAGTGAGATACGAGCAATTGAACTTGATCAGTGAGAAGAGGATGGCCGCAATATGTCATCACCAACTTTACCAGAAACGAATGGCTAAGGCGTATGATAAGAAGGTTAGACCGCGTTTGTTTCAAGAAGGGGATCTAGTATTGAAGAAAATATTGTCATTACCAGGAGATGATCAAAGCAAATGGGCACCAAATTATGAGGGTCCTTATGTAGTAACAGAGGCATTCTCAGGAGGAGCGTTGAAGTTAGCTAGAATGGATGGAGAAGACCTAGCTCGGCCTGTGAATTCTGACTCTGTAAAAAGATATTACGCTTGATGTAGTTCCCTAAATTAATAAAGCAAAGTTTGGCCATTGATTTCTTTCCTTTTGTGCATTGATCTCACAACAATCATTTTTTGCATTAATCCCAACAGTGCATCTCCTCACTCATTTAAAAAGTTTAGCATCGACTGAACGGATTTCTTCTCTATATAAAAGCTCAAACTAGGATCACACCTCTACACTGGGGGCAATACAAGATGTTTTATGAAAAGTTTTTACGGAAGCCTATAGATTTGAAAACCAAGCTAAAGCATTTGACAAAAGCAATGACATAAAAGCAAGAACAAGTCTTACATTTTGAGAAAAGGACTACTTGAGGAAAGTCAAATACTTTTTTTCCAAGAATATGATAAGAAAAAAGGCAACACGAGAGATGAATCCGGCATACGACTTCAAAAGCACGCTCATGTTACGAGGAAGTCTCATGAACTAGAAAAGAGGATGGGGGCCTATGTTTCAAAACCAGGTACGAATGCATGCATTGCATCTAATCATAAAGTCATTGCACGTATGTTTTTTTATCGTTACAGGAGGAGATCTTAGTGCATTCCAACGAGATTGTGGATGAAGAAAGAATCATTGAGTTGAGTCTAGAACAGAAAGAAGAGAAGATAATATTTTTCAGACCCTGCCAGCAGGAAGAACGACATCGATAGCAATTGGTAAAAGGGAATCGTCAGATGAGATTCCAAGTTGTTTGGTTAAAAGAGATCGCAAGAAGGGATCTCGTTTTTCGATGAAGATCGCCAGAAGGGACTTCATATTTCAGCTTTGAATAAAAGGGAATCGCCAGATGGGATTCTAGGTTGTTTGATCGCCAGAAGGAATCTCGTGTTTCACTATTTGGAGGTCGCCAGATGGGATTCCAGGTTGCTTGAGATCGTCAGAAGGGATCTCGTGTTTCACTATTGTGGAGGTCGCCAGATGGGACCTCACACTTTGTTGGTTAAAAGGAATCGCCAGATGGGATTCCAGGTTGTTTGAGATCGCCCGAAGGGATCTCATGTTTCACTATTATGGAGGTCGCCAGATGGGACCTCACACTTCACGTTGGTTAAAAGGAATCGCCAGATGGGATTCCAGGTTGCTTGAGATCGCCAGAAGGGATCTCGTGTTTCACTATTGTGGAGGTCGCCAGATGGGACCTCACACTTCACGTTGGTTAAAAGGAATCGCCAGATGGGATTCCAGGTTGCTTGAGATCGCCAGAAGGGATCTCGTGTTTCACTATTGTGGAGGTCGCCAGATGGGACCTCGCACTTCATGTTGGTTAAAAGGAATCGCCAGATGGGATTCCAGGTTGTTTGAGATTGCCAGAAGGGATCTCGTGTTTCACTATTGTGGAGGTCGCCAGATGGGACCTCACACTTTTGGTTGGTTAAAAGGAATCGCCAGATGGGATTCTAGGTTGTTTGAATTCACCAGAAGGGATTTCGTGTTTCACTATTTTGGGAGGTCGCCGGATGAGACCTCATACTTCATGTTTGTTAATAGGAATCCCAGATGGGATTCTAAGTTTGATTAAAGGAGATCGCCAGAAGGGATCTCGCATTTCAATATTTGTCAAAAGGGGTCGCCAGAAGGGACCTCATATTTCATTTTCGTTCAAGGGAACTGCCAGATGGGATTCCGATGGCCGAAGAGGATTGTTGTAAAGAAAGAGTTTTAGATCGATCAAGCTTCGACCAGATCAGTTTTCGGGAGTTTAGTTGGGACTATCTTTATAAAACTTACTACGCAAAACCTTTGCTCCATAAGCTCTATAAAGAGGGGGCATCTGTTGTAACCCATTTTTTGGGTCCCCGCAAAAAAAAAATAAATAAATAAATAAATATATATATATATATAGCCGAAGGAGGTTAGAAAAATAACAGGAGGCAGAAGCGCTCGGAAAATGGTCAGAATATTGGTCAAGGAGTATAAAGATACAAAGATTGGATTTTTTGACAATATATTCTTGAAGGATGAGAACCCTATTGAGAAGGAAATTTTGAATTCTGAGGAGAGAAGCCCAAATTTGGATGTTTATGGGTTTAATTGATTTTTTTATTGGATTTATAGGGGATTTGATCACAAGAAAAATTGATTTTTTAAGTCAATTTGGGCTTTAAATTGAAGAAATTAAAGTTCTGGGGCCAAATTATGATTTTTAGGAAT
Organism: Populus alba; assembly: GCF_005239225.2. Lineage (NCBI taxonomy): Eukaryota > Viridiplantae > Streptophyta > Magnoliopsida > Malpighiales > Salicaceae > Populus > Populus alba. The sequence goes on from NC_133293.1 coordinate 1,199,188, forward strand.
TTATTAAGTCAAATCAGGGGCTTAATTGCATAAATATTGAAGTTTAATGGCCAATTAGGGGTTTAATTGTGAAAATCCGAAACCAGGGACCAATTTGGAAAAGGCGCAAAGATAGGGGGGCTGTTTGGAGTTGATTGAGGGGCCTAATTGAAGAAATTGGAAGTTTATTGATCAATTGAGGGCTAAATTACATAATTTAGAGGCCAAGGACCAAAGTGGAAAAGGCGGCCAACTTGGCGGACAAGACCGAAATTGGCAGGGACGCAATTGAAAGGAACAAAAATAATTGGGGGACTGATGTGAACGTTGGCGCATTTCTGGCGCCAAATTTAAATGAAACGGCGCGTTTTCTCCAAAACGACGCCGTTTCATGCGTTTAAAAAAAAAAAAAAAAAGACCAAACGGTGCCGTTTTGAACGGCACTGTTTCCCTTCTTCTTCCCCCCCGCAGGCGTAGCAGAGGAGAGGAAAACCGGGGTTTTTGTCCCCGCCTCTCTCCTCACGTGCCATGGCCCGACGCCCCACACCTTGGGACCCCCGAAATCGAAGCCGCTGGCCGACCACCCGCCGCGCCATCGCACCCGAGAGAAGCACCTTGGCAGCGGCGCCTGCCGACCGACCGACCAGCACGCCTTGTTCCCCCATGCATGCCCCGATATGCCTATAAATAGAGAAGAAACAGAGTGAGAAGGGGGAACAAAAGGAGGGAACCGGAAAGAAAACAAAAAAAACGAAGAGAGAGAGGAAGAGAGAGAAACACCCAACCGAGGAGAGAGAGAGCCAACGAGAATCCAAAAAACCCAAGAGAAGATTGAAAAGTTTGAAGCTGGGGAAATTTAGAAGAGAAAACCAAGCAAAAAGCAGGAGGACGCCGCCGGTTTACTTGGAAACCACCGTGAGCTAAGCCGCTGCCACCGCCTCCACCGCAGCCCCACCAGTAAGCCGTCGCCTCAGCTGCGCCAGGTACACTATCCTTTTCCCCGTGCATTTTTTTTTTCTTCTGAAGCTGAGTTAGGTTGGCCTCCTGCATGCAGAATCGTTCTGCATGCAGGAGGCGAGCGGGGGGAAAATAATTCCCCCCGTGCTGTAATATTTTTCTTCTCTGGGCCAGATGGTTTCTGGCCCAGAAATATGTGGGGCGGGCCAGAAGGATTTTGGCCCAACCCGGCGGTCTGGGCCGGTGCCGGCCCAGACCCATGTAGTTTTTTTGGGCCGAACTCGGCCCAATCCCTTTCGGGCCGAGTTCGGCCCAACGACTTTCAGGCTGGGGCCGGCCCATTTAGTTGGGCCGGCCCAGCCCAGTTAGTATATTAATATATTATATTATATTATTATATTATTATATTATGCATGTGTGTGTATATATGTATATTTTTTTTTTTTCTAAAAAAAATAAAAAAAAAATAAAAAATAAAAAAATTCTGAAAAGTAAAAAAAATATATTGTTGTTCTTGGTATATATTGATTTGCATTTTTTTTATATACTATGGGGATATAATTTCAGTATTTAAAAAACACCTGTTTTCGTAAAAAAAAGAGTTTATAAAAAAAAAAATGTTTTGTTTTCATGCATACGGCCAATACACTAGCACGTTTTGAATGTTCTTTTTATATATATAAAAAATATTGGAAGTTTTAAAAATGTGTTTTCGCATAGATTTCTTAACACAAAATCATTTTCTTGCATTTGTGGATTTTACAACCTGTTTGTAAAACTCCAAAGGGTATTGGCCAATATTCCAAAAAACTATAAAAATCTTATTTTGGGAGGAGAAGTTGTGGTTATTGTTCACCGCTAATGTTTGGATGAAGAAATCCTTAAAAGGACGAACATCCAAAATATTATCGGGAGTAATAAATCAACGCACATGTTGGAAAGAAGCTTTGGTTGCGATCGAGAACATTTCAAAATTTTAATTTTAATTTTTGTTTTCCACGGTTTACGAGTTGTGAAAAGTAATTGTTTTTTTAAAAAAATTGTGAAATTTTTCTTCGTTCTTTTATTCTCTTTTCCTTGCGATTTACGAGTTGACGGGATTAGAAAACACCAGCACCATAGACTATAGAGCAAACCAAACACCAAGCAGCTTACCTTAGGTATGGCGTACTAGGGGTGCTAGTACCTTCCCTTTACGCAACCAGTCCCTTGCCTTAGAATCTCTGAAAGACCAGTTAGGGTTCCTAGTGACCAAATACTAGGTGGCGACTCCAAAGAACCAAATCATCAGAACACAACGAAAATCGCCAACCGATGTCGTGCCTTATTATAAATTTTTTGAGAGGGTGTGACACTTACCCTAGTTTTATAGGAATAAATTCTTAGACCAATAGAACAATTTAAGACAAAGGAATAAGTCTATCAAGGAGTATATAACACTGTTTAACAATTACATTATGAGATGTGTTATAAGAGAGAATAAAGGCATGACTTTGCGTAGATTTTATAAAGGCTTGAATGATGATCTTAGAAAAGAAGTTGTATTTCAAGGTGTATTTACCATTGACCAAGTTTATACCTTAGTTAAAGACTACAAGTTGGTCACAAAGAATCAGTGGATAAATCGTCATAACCCTTATAGTATCCATACTAGGTCCCAATTTAGAAGTAGTGATTCTTTGATAAGTGCTCCACCCCCACAAACCTAATCCTAGTAGTGCCCAACTTTATAAGAAAGAAAAAGACAAACGAGTTGTCAATGAAGGGTCTAAGGGGAGTTCAAAGATTAAGTGTGCTAATTGTCTATGTTTTGGTCGTATCTTTTTAGATTGCACCTCTAAACCCTTAGTCATCCAAAAATATAAGGATATAGGTAAAGAGAAAGATTGTAATGTTAAAGTGTATGAGCCTAATCTTGAGGATTTAAGTGATCTAGATAACGAGGATATGCAAGAAGAGGGACTTAACATAATGAATCCACATGAGCTTGAGAATGAGGTTAAAAAAGAGTCTGATATGTCTGCTTTAATGGCAGAGGAAGTTTTAGGTAACTCTTCAGTTGAATAGCCTAAAGAGATAAATATGGTCTTAGAAGAGTCTCATGATATTAGTCCTCCTAAACTATTTGGTTCCTCACCCCACATGCTTGGTGTCCAACACATCATAGGTTTAACGCAAAATATTGAGCTTCCTAACCCCTTACCTCATGCACGTGATGAGGAAAATGAAGATAATCCTAGTTTACATTATTGTGTCCATACCATATCTACATAGGTTTTAAACAATGTTTGTCTCATTCCACACCCTCAATCATTTAGTGTTCATAGTTACAAACCTGAAAAGCTTATAGAACACCTTCCCATATCTCCTTCGATAGGATGTCTAAGTCAGCTAAGTCGTTACCATGTAGAGTTCATAATTTTCATATTGAGATCATGAAACAAATTCAAGCAAATAATGAACAATACAAATTTCAAACTGATTTACTTAAGTATCATGATGCACTTAATGTTGGAGATTATTTCATGATACAAATTAGACCTGAACGGTGTCCTTTGAAAATCGATCATAAATTGCAAGTAAGTAGTGCTAGACCATTCAAAGTGTTGCAAATGATTGAATTAAATAATTATGTCATTAAATTGCCATTAAACTTTGATATTAGCTCTACTTTTAACATTAAAGACCTCATTATTTATAAAATACAACCTATCCCTGATGCTTCTTTTGATACCCCTACCTCATTATCCATATCTTTGACACAAAAGGAACATATTAATGCTACTTTGAATGCACAAGTTGTTCTTACCAGGGATGGTGAACTTCAGCAATTGTTAGTATAAGAGTTTGACAACCAGATTCAGACTATACTTGGATTATCAAAGAGACATCACAACAACTTGATCCTTATCTTTGATAGCGTTATCGGAGTTGCCTTGACCTATACTCAACAGGGTAGAGTTCTTCCAACCCCAGGAGAATTGGTGGGGACGTCAAACCCGAAATATTATTTATGCACGCGTATGATCATAGATGATAGAGGATAGCCCAAACAATTGAGAAATTGAGTTTTAGCTTATGTTTTAGTTTAATTTATATGAACTTTTAGTTGAGCTTTATTAATTTAGTTTTATTTGTTGGATTTTATTTAATTATTGTTGAGTATTTTATTTAGTGGGTCATAAGCCTAAATCGCTTGTTCTAGCTAGGGTTTTAATATTTATATCCTACTGTTCTAAATTTTAGACAGTTTTTTATGATTAATGAAGATATTGCAAACTTTGCATATCTCTAATTTCTTTTTTTTTATTCTTTAGTTTTTTTTTTCTTTAAAGGTTCTTTATTTTCTTGATTTAATTCTTTTTATTTATTGTCCCGCATCAATATAAGATCAATTTTGCAGATACACATGGAAGATTTATTCTGTGAGGCTACTGACACTAACTGGTGTTTACGGCTTCTGGAAGCATGTTTCTAAGCTCGAGAGGAGAGAAACAAGGCGATATCTGGAGATGTTTTACATTCTCAAGTTCCAGGATCTGGTTTGTTATCTCTTCCAGCTTCTTGAAATTAAAGGACCATTTTGGGGTGCCTATCAAGGCTTAGCACCTTTCCATAAAAAGAGAATGCATGTCAATTGTTCACATGGTTGTCAGGACTCAGGACCATTTTCTGTTTACCTGTACATTTATTCGTTAAACTGATTCTTCGACTATTACCAATGGAGGAGAAAACCGAATCTTAATATCGATGAATTAAGTGTGTGTGCTTGGCATCATCATAGTTTTTGCTTCTGTGATTTGAAAAACGCAACAAATTATAGTTTTTTCATAAAAAAATTTTAGCAGAACTCAAAAAACAGTTTCAATAACCATTAAACAAACTCCTAAGAGCACTAATACCTTGAAGAATTTACATGGGCCTCCTGTATTTTTGCTTCAGGTAACACTAGCAGTTGAGGAGTTAACACTGATACTGGGTGAAGAAGGTCTGAGGGCTGCGTGCATGTTCTGTTTCTGTTTAGAAGGCTTTTATGGAGGAAAGTCTTGCTTCTTTAGCTGCGATTTCTGCCTATGCAGAACGATGTAGTTGATGGCGTACCTTCTTTAATCAGTGGACGAGTCTTGTGATTAACCCTTCATTAGCTTTGGCACGAAGAGATTAATGCTGTAGATTAAATTTTGTATATAATAATTCACAAAGAAATTATTAATATTATCACAAAAAAATAATTAAAAAAATTAAAAGGCAATATAAAAAGAGAGTAAGTGGGCCTAGGAGGATGAGCTAGTACGCTTAGTCTAAAATAAAGAAGTATAGGCAGTTAGGTACGCTTAGTCTAAAATAAAGAAGTATAGGCAGTTAGGCACGCTTAGGCCTCCAAATTCAAATTCCCGCACTTGACTTTTTTTTAACGGGCAGATGATGCCCTAATTTTTTTAATACAACAAATACTTATGTTAATAATAATATATATATATATATATAGTTTTAGCTTTTAATTGTAATTTAATTAACCCCCGTAATTTTTTAAATTTGTCTGTAACATCATTCTGAAGCTTAGTAAATCACGTGTGTGCCCTCGCACACGTGACTCTCACTTGAAGCTACTTTTAATTTAGGACAAACTAGAAAATTTACCCGCGCTTTGTTTTGATAATGTTTTCTACATGTGATATTAAATAATGTGTAATCAAAGATTAAATAAAGTATACTCTTTATACATATAAATTAGATATTTAATCCGCGTTTGGCTACGGATTTTATAAATTTTTTTCAGCAAAAAAAAAAATAAGAATATATATGCCTATACAGCATGTTTTTTGAAGAAAAAAATATAATCATAAATCAAAAGCCCTATACATGCATTTAATAAATTAATACTTTACCTATAACTGCAAAAAAAAAATATATGTTAACGCACCTATTTGATATGGATTGGATAATGTTTTTTCTAATACAAAAAAAAATATAAATGTTTAGGTGTTGTTAATATTTTTTTTTACATTAAATAAATTGAAAAATCAGTGTTTATTTATAATAAAATAAGAATAAGAATAATATGGGCTAATAAAAAAAAATGTAGGATGTGAAGTTAATTTTTAAATTAATAAAATTAAATACCACGCAATATATATCAAACACTGTCTGAATAAAGAGACGAGACCGTACAACCTTGTCAAAATGGTAGTCTTCTCATTTTGGAGGAAAAGAGGCTTGTTTGTAGAGAAAAGGAAATACCGGGCAGCCTGTATTCGTTATAGCTTTTTTTCTTTCTTTTTTTTTCTTTCTTTTTGCCAGCTTGGTACTAATGTGATATTGTTTATATTGATTTAGATCCTATTTAAAAAGATTTCTATCTTGGAACTAAAATAAAATAAAACTACTTAAAATAATATTTTTTCAGAACACTCACAAACTTACCGTCATAAAATTTAGTTCTCCGGCCAATTGATTCGAGACCTGACTGACCTAGAGCTAGAATCAAGCTGGGTTAAAAAAAATACAAAGAAAAAAAAAACTCAGTATGACCCGGCGATCTAATGGGTTGACCCGGCAAGACTCAGTTAAAAACTCGATTGCAACTTGTTGACTTTTTTTTTGTACTAAAACGATACTGTTTTGATTTTAAAAAAAAAATTACCTGAACAACTTAGTGATCTAGTTAAAACCCAAAACTCAGGCTTTAGATCGGGCCGGTCATCAAGCCAGTCTAAAAATTATGCTTCCAGATCTAGTTAAACAAGCAGAACAAATAAGTTATACCTATCAAATATGAAAATAATGAAAAGATTATAGATTGACCGATTTTAATTCCACCTAGATAAATAGTTTTGAACTAGGACTCCTTCACAAAAATCAATTTTTATGAATTTTCAAACTGCACCCGTGATAAATTGCTAATTTTAAATTTGAGATCTTCAACTAAAAAATATAGTTTTTATGTGAAGAACTTAAGCTAACACCACATCACACGAGTTTGAATTCAAGTTTAAGAATCAAGAACGCCCTCCTTGCATGAAAACAGGAGTAAAAAACTCAGCTTTAACATGTATTTAATAACTTATAGTAGTTATTTTTTTAAAATATATTTTGTTTAAAAATATATTAAAGTAATTTTTTAATTTTTTAAAATTTATTTTTAATATCAACACATTAAAATGATTTTAAAATATAAAAAAATTAATTTTAAATAAAATATTTTAAATTTTACCTAACTTCTATTTACAACTCAATACCAAACAGGCAAAAATGCATTTGATAAGAAAGGGACGCTACAACACAAAATTAGATATTTAGAGTAAATTAAAATATTATCTTTTTAAAAAAATCAAAACTATCCATCAACCGCGCAGGTCACCAATAAGGGAGTCGAGCAGACCGGACAACCTTATCAAAAAGGTGGTCTTCTCGTTTTGAAGGAAAAGAGACGTGTCTGTAGGAGATAAAGAAATAACGGGCAGCCTGTCTTCATTATAGCTTCTTCTTTTCTTTTTTTTTGCCAGCTTGGTATTAATGTTGATATTGTTTATATTGATTTAAATCGAATTTAAAAAAGATTTCTATCTTGGAACTAAAATAAAATAGTAATAAAAAATCTTAAAACATGCATACAGTTTTTTTTTTTTTTTTGATGTATAGTTAATTTAAATTCTTAATTATTGTTTGTTTTTTGAAAAAAAAAATACTATTATATCACTTGATTTCACATTTTTATTAAGAAAAATGACTTAATTAAAAAATAATAAGGATTCAAATAATACATGTATAATTCAATTTTTATACTATCATAAGCTTTTGAATAACCCGAAAGATCCAAATATAGATTGATTTAGTACGAAAGATGATTTTTTAATTTTTTTTACATTTTATCAAAAAAAAAAAATCAATGTACATCTTCAACAAAAGCTTATAATATGAGAAATTGTAAAAATAATATGCAATAAACGCACGCTAGGAAATTGTAATTCATAGTTTTTAGGGGTTTTTTTTTTCTTTGGCATCAATATCTTGGTTTTTCTCCTTTTTTGTATGCATATATGGCAAGATGGATCGATCATGTGCTAGTATTTTTTATTTTATTAGATGGCAAGATATTATTGGTTAAGATGTAAATACATTACTACATAAGCAATCTATGTGTTTTTAACCATAGAATATATTTAAAATTGCATGCAATCTATTATTATTATTATTATTATTATTATTATTATTATTATTATAATCAACCAACATCAAATAATTTTGAAAATTCACATGCATTTCAAGTCAATTTGAAGCAATGGCATCTATTTCGGAACAAAAATCAATATTTTTAACATGGAAAAAACGCCAAAATGAATACAATAAATTCTTTATTCAATATAGGAAACTAAAATAATAAAGATTATTACTTTGACTCAACAGAAAACTAAAATCCTAATTTAATTAGTAAAAAAGTAAAGATCAATATTCTTAAATAATAAAATCTGAAATAATTGCACTTTCTAAATACAGTATTTTAAAATATTATATTTAACAGGTGTGGCACTTTAATTCAGAAAATAAAAAATAAAATCCTGGAGCCATTGAAGCTCCGACAACAATATCCCGTTATCGATAAAAACTCTCCATAAATATCAAGAAAGGCCACCGAAAATGAATAGCGTGAACCATGTACATAATTCAAAGATGGCACGTGTCCTCCTCACTTTTAGATGGTGCTTGTAGGCTGTAGCTCATGTTTTCTAGCGTAGTAAAAAATTAAAGATGAATTAACGGAGTCACATGAATAACCAAAGGCATGTAAGCCTGATAATTTTAGCTGACTCATGTGGTACGCCGTTCATTTATTTGTAATTTTTTTTTTTATATTATTAAATTTATTTTGTCAAGATTTTTCTTAATAATAATAGTAATATTATTATTAAAATTTCACAATGACTATGAAGTCTCTTTATTATTTTTTTTAACTTTCTCTCCCTTTTTATAAATTACAAGGAGAAAAGAGAAACAATAAAAAAATAATAAAAACTTTTTGAGCACATCTTTATAATGACACCGCAAATATTATTAAGAAGATTTCAATGAGATAAATACAATAACATTAAAAAAAATCATAAATAATAAAAATAGTAAATTATATGATTCATCTAAAGATATTAAAGTTTATTTATTTTTAGATTGTTCATGTAATTTTTTTTTTGTTGTTAAATTTATCATATTAAGATCATTATTAAAATTTCAGTGTAACTCTAGGATTTTTTCTTTCATTCATTTTCTTTCTCTCTTCTTATTAAATACTGTGCTTATCATATTTGTATGATATTTGAGATTCATGGATTGCAGATATATCTCCACTTTTTTGCATTGTATTATTTTATTATATATTTGTTTTATACTATATAATAAAAAAAATGCTCTCTAAGGGCTGGTTTCATTGAACTCTTTCCCAAATTCCCATGATACCGCATGTCACTCAAAGCTTTGACGTGACATTAAAATCTTTTTTATTTCCTTTTTCTTTCCTGAAATTAAAATACTGTACTAAAAGAGTTTTTTCCAAATTCTACTACGTTCCAAAATGTTTTCTCACCGTATGCTAGAAAGGAAAACACGTGGAAAGAAAACGAAACAAAAAGATGACGTGGATTTCGAAGAAGTAAACCGTTAATCCAATACAGACGCCCGGACGTCATTCATCTTCTTCTCCAAATTGCAAGAAGGAAAAAATGGCGAATCGTACGTATGATTTGTTAGGTCAAGTTCAAACAGCTCACCAATTCGATCACGACTCCTTATTCCGCTATGCCTCTGTCCATGTCCCTGGCTTCCCTTCCCCTGCAGCTTCAACCTTCACCGTCAAACAGGTAAGTGCACTATTACTAAACTCTTACCAATCATTTTTTTAAATTTTTTTTCTTATGATTTTGTTTGTGTATTTTAGTTTGGACATGGACAATCGAATCCGACGTTTTTATTGGAAGTGGGAAATGGAGGTTCCGTGAAACGCTACGTATTGAGGAAGAAACCTCCTGGTAAATTGCTTCAGTCTGCCCATGCTGTGGATAGAGAATATCAGGTAACTTCTGTTTGGTTGTAAGAAAAACTTAGGTTTTGGTTTGATTGATTGGAAAGTTATTGCTGCGATTATGAGAAATTTTAAGGAAAAAGTGAAATTTTAGGAACTGTTTGATTGCTATGAAATGACAGGGAAAATTTAACCGTGGAGTAATTTACTTATTTATTTATTATGTTTCGTGACAGGTTCTTCGGGCGCTTGGTGAACATACTGAAGTTCCAGTTCCCAAAGTGTTTTGTTGGTGTATGGATGCGAGTGTGATTGGAACTGATTTTTACATCATGGAGTTTTTGGAAGGGCGCATTTTCATGGATCCTAAGCTTCCGGTATATTTATACATATATATATAATTTCGATTGCGTTGTGGAATATGAGCTTGAGGGTTTGAATATTTGTACTCATCGTGTTTTGATTCAGGGTTTGGCGCCGGAGAGGAGGGAGGCAATTTATAGAGAAACTGCCAAAGTATTGGCTGCTTTACATTCTGTTGATGTGGATGCTATTGGTTTAGGAAAATATGGACGGCGAGATAACTATTGTAAAAGACAGGTGGGTGGATCTTCCTTCAATATGCAAGCTTGCCTATATTTAATTCATAGTTTATACATACTAGTACCAGCACCGTAAATGGAGTCAAAGCAGTGTTTTGATTGCGAACAGGGTGTTTGAAGGGCAGTTTTACTATTTCCTTTGCACACAATGGTGGTTCTTATGATTGTGTTTTTTAATTGTATTTTTGTGCCTATTTAGGTAGAGAGATGGACCAAACAATACATTGCATCAACTGGTGATAATAGGTATCCGAGTAATCCAAAGATGTTAGAGCTGGCTCATTGGTTGCAGCAACATATTCCTAGTGAAGATTCCTCAGGAGAAGGAATAGTTCATGGGGACTTTCGCATTGATAATGTTGTATTTCATCCCATTGAGGTCTGTTGTTGTAAATGCTTTTAGTTCTTTTTTAAATTTAAATGCATATATTCATCTTTGTGTGAGGACAGTGAGGTACTTGAATGTTTGATTAAAGTATTTGGCCGGAGTTTAACATGGTAAAGAGATGTGAAAGACTGTGAGATTAGTGCTTTAGATGATTGTATTGTGTTTGCAATTCCATTGCTATAAATCTTTTTTGAAATATGAATATTTTAGATAGTATCAGGAATCTAAAGTGACTCTTGATGTGCAGGATCGAGTAATTGGTATTCTCGACTGGGAATTATCCACATTAGGAAACCAGATGACTGATGTTGCGTACAGCTGTTTGGTATTGACCCAAATTTCTTTCTTTTTTTATGGAAAGAGTGTTTCCCCTGTATTTTGTTTTACCTTATGGTGCACATGCCAGACTTTCCTTTCTTATGCTTTGGGTATGGTCGACAAAAAATATAGAGGATAAATACTTTTTCTTTAGCTTTTAAGCAACATTTTTAAGCTGATTGTATTCATTGTCCTTGGCAGGCTTACATTGTGGATATTAACCATGAAAATCAACAAGTGGGTAAAGGCTTTGAACTTACCAGAATTCCAGAAGGAATTCCTTCACAAGCAGAATATCTGGCAGAATACTGCGCTGCATCTGTAAAAAACCCATTGTGAAACTCTTATTTAATATTGCTATCCTTCTGCATTGTTCAAATGTGATTCTTTGCAAGGAAATCAAACTATATGGACATGTATTCTTCGTGGGTTTCTTGAAAATTGAATTTAGTAGTTGGTTCAGATAGATATGAGTGTACTTTATTGAGCAAATATGAATGTACGTGTTACTAATGCAACTAAACTGAACATATTAGATTTTGGAAATGATGCATTTTGTGCCAAAAACTCAGTTATTTCTTCTTATGACTTTCTGAAAGCACTTTAACTACTTGCGATTGCAAACTGAAGGAAACTGACACACAGCTGTGAATTCTATTTCTTTTTAAGTCATGAATCCTAGGCAGGATTGATTCCAGGCTTTTCAGCATGTCTCTAGTCTCCTAGGGCTGTTGACCTACAATATATTCTGAAGTTCTCATTTAAAAGTGTCATATACACATATTCTTTGGATATTTATTCCCTTTGGGAAGATATCAAGGTAACTACAAGATGTGTGGTAAATGTTTAAGAAATAGATCTAGTGACTTGTAGAGAAAGCTGGTAAATGTTTAAAAAGTTTGTAGTTTTTAGTGCTTAGAAGTAGGAGAAATTGACGTGTATGTTTTGAATGTTTCTGTATCAATGAATGACATGAATGCTTGTTAGTGTTGATTCTGGCATGTTTTACACTCATGCAACTATGAAGCTACTCACTGCTTGCTCTTTGCTTGTTTTGTAAATGCTCATGGTAGATAGATATTTTATAGATTTTTATCTGAAAATGTTGCAATTTAGGGAAAACCATGGCCTGCTGCTGTGTGGAAGTTCTATATTTCCTTGGCTATGTTTCGTGGGGCAGCAATCCTTGCAGGGATATACAGTCGTTGGCTTATGGTATTGTTCAAAGATAAAACTTGATATTTTAGTGTGAAGCTTGTGGTAAAAGCTCTATCAGTGGAAGGTCGATAAATTAACATTGTGTTTTGTCCTCGTGACATTGCAGGGCAATGCCTCAGGAGGTGAACGTGCTCAAAATGCAGGAAAGCAAGCTAATGATCTTGTAGACTCTGCATGGGCGTACATTGCAAGAAAATCTGTGCTTCCAAACCACCCTCCTCCTGGTAGACTCAATTTTTTTCTTCTTTGGTCCAGAGATTTTGTTATTTTACACATTACAGTTATTTTTAGGAACATTATTCTTCTATGGGATGCATAATTCAACCTTAATCCATCACAATAATTGATTAACCACCAGGTAGATTAAGGGTATGCGCATGGTAGTTTAATTGATATCATCATGGGTTTTCAGACACAATATTACCATTCCATTCATTTTGATTTCTTTCGTTCTTTACTCAAGACTATTGTTTATGTGGCTATTATCTTAACTACCCAGATCCAATTGCTCAAGATTACATGAAACAATTTGATGGAGGGAATGAAAGTGGGAGGTTTGTTCCTAGTGTAAAGGTCCTAAAGTTGAGAAACAAGTTAATCAAGTTTATGGAAGATCACATTTACCCCATGGAAAATGAGTTCTATAAACTTGCTCAGTCTTCTTCACGATGGACAGTGCACCCGGAGGAAGAGAGTTTAAAGGAGCTGGCTAAGAAAGAAGGATTGTGGAACTTATGGATACCTGTATTTCTGCTTCTGCCTTTCTGAGCTCATTGTTTCTCTATATGTAGTCCTGTTACTGTTTTTAACTCGTGTAAGAGACTCTGATAGGAATCATGAAATTCTTGCAAACTCGTGTGCTTTTTTGCAGTTTGATAGTGCTGAAAGAGCTAAAAAATTACTATTTGATGAAAGTAGTCGCATGGTTTCTAATGGTGAGCATGATCAGTTCCTTGGTGCGGGCCTCTCAAACCTTGAATATGGATACCTTTGTGAGATCATGGGTCGTTCTGTTTGGGCGCCGCAGGTGTTCAATTGTGGTGCGCCTGACACTGGAAATATGGAGGTAAATTTTAGTTTCAGATTTTATCGAGTCTGGGAACAATTTATTAATGTGACTACGGACTACCACATGTTTTTCCCTTCCATCTTTGAACGCATGTATTCTCAGCTTCTATGAGTAATTCTGAGATATTCTCTCCAACACTAAAACTGGGGAATGTAATCAGATCTATGTAAAAAAAAAAAAAAAACATATGAAGAGAGTTAGGAGTATTTTGAGTGGCATGGCTTCAATCTCATCAAGTTAGTAGTAAGTTAAAGAATGTGTATCTGAAAATCTTTTAAAACCTGCATCAAATCAAAAGAATAGTAACCAATAGAAACATATATTTGGTGAGATAATTAATAGGACTTGCATGCAGGGATAACTATCAAGAAAGCTTCCTCTTCTTGTTTCCATTGTTTCCCTTCTATTCAAGATATTAACAACTGGATGTGTGCTTGTTGCGTTAATTATTTAATGTAATTCTGCATGCTTGTTTTAAGCATCCGTACTTCTTTCTTCAGGTATTGTTGCGCTATGGTAATAAAGAACAGCTACTCGAATGGCTAGTTCCATTGCTTCAGGGAAAAATCCGCTCTGGATTTGCAATGACAGAACCACAAGTTGCATCATCTGATGCAACAAATATTGAGTGTTCCATTAAAAGGTAGCATATATTGAAAAGGGGATCCCATTTAAATCAAAGTAGATAGGCACAAAAGTTTAAAGTTTGGTGCAAGGTTAATCATTAGGAGTGATATGTGATGTATGCAGATAATTTTGAGTTTCAGCTTTAGTTATCTATCACTGTAATTGAATTTGCTTTCCTTGAACAGAGAAGGGGATTCATACATCATTAATGGTAGGAAATGGTGGACGAGTGGCGCAATGGATCCAAGGTGTAAAGTTCTTATAGTCATGGTTAGTTCTGATAATCAAGTTCAGGGATAGTTAAATCAGTTGTTCACTTTGTTCAATAATGTGTGGAATTATGCGCAGGGAAAAACAGACTTCACTGCTGCTAATCACAAGCAGCAGTCTATGATATTAGTAGACATTCAGACTCCAGGTGTACACATAAAAAGGCCACTTATGGTCTTTGGCTTCGACGATGCGCCTCATGGCCATGCTGAAGTTGTATTCGACAATGTTCGTGTTCCTGCAAAGAACATTCTACTGGGAGAAGGGCGTGGATTTGAGATTGCACAGGTAAAGTTGGTGCACGCTCCGAAGTAGCTGAATGGATTGCATGAATTTTGTACTGGTTGATTTTCTGATTTGGCGTAATTGTAAAGGTTCAATCAATTTGCAAGGCACCTTGCGCTTATGATTTGAACTTTGAATAGTCAGCTTTCACAGACATAAGCTCAGGATTCAAAAGTTTTACCTACTTTTTAGTCTTACTACCAGTTCCATAGTAGACACAAACTATGAGACATGCTTGTGTAGACCTCTTTGTGAGGACAAGATCTGTGCAGAAAACAGTGTGTGAACACATTGCAGACACCGAGGTTTTGCTATGTCAGTAATAGTATGTCCTGAATTTCTTGCAGGGTAGACTGGGCCCTGGAAGATTGCACCACTGCATGAGATTGATAGGTGCTTCTGAGCGTGGCATGCAGATGATGGTTCAAAGAGCTCTCAGCAGAAAAGCATTTGGAAAATTAATTGCAGAGCATGGTTCTTTTCGTTCAGATGTTGCAAAGGTAGTTCTTTTTCATATACTTTTTTGCCAGATACCATTTTTTGCAAGGAAAACAATATCTTCCGAGTCACTTGAAGAAAATGAGAAACTGGTCGTTCAATCTAAAGAAAGGGACCACCCTCCGTCCCTTGCAGTATTGAATTAAAAAATAGACCTTGGTTACTGTGTTAGAAATATGTCCATGGCTTATGCTGCATGCCTTTTACGTTCCTCTTCATCAGAACTATCCATCTAGCTGTTCTGCCTCAAAATCTAACGTGTGTAATTTACTGTTTCATGTAGTGTCGAATAGAGCTTGAGAAGACCAGACTATTGGTTCTTGAGGCAGCTGATCAGCTTGATCGGCTTGGAAACAAAAAAGCCCGTGGTACCATTGCTATGGCCAAGGTAATTATCGCTCTTCAATTTGAAATGCATCATGGTATCGTTCTCTTTACATCAAACATCCATAACATAAATAGAGTAAAATGGTTTGACATAATGTGGAGCAGGTAGCAGCTCCAAATATGGCACTCATGGTTCTTGACACGGCAATGCAAGTTCACGGTGCAGCTGGCGTATCATCCGACACCGTTTTGGCCCATCTTTGGGCAACTTCAAGAACATTGAGAATTGCAGATGGCCCTGATGAAGTTCACTTGGGTACCATTGCCAAGTTAGAATTACGGAGAGCTAAGCTTTAAAAAACAAATAAAGGAAAACAAAGAGCAATAACTAAAAATTGTGTGGGAAGTATGAGAAGACTTGGACGAAATTTCATCACAATAATGTATCGATACAATGAGTTCTTTATTTATTCTGATACGAACTGCATCAATGTTTCTGTGAATTTAATTTTGCAGTTTTGGTGTTTATCATACTGGTGTGCTTCATCTCGATTACCAGAGATGAAAAAGGGAAAAATAAAGGATTGTGAAGAGAATGCTCACGGATCCGTAACTAATTTTAAAAACTTGTTTTAGAGGTATGAGAAGAGAAGACACGCTTTTGTTTGGGCTCTCTTAGAGATTTCAGCATTAAAAGAATTATATTGAAACTAATGAGAATGAAGATTTGTAATGACCCTGAGTTTGCACAAAAAAAAAAATTAACGTCATGCCAGTTAACAACACCACTATCACCAATACTAAAATAACTAGCATATGGACTTGATCTTAATAATGTAATCATTAATGAAAAGGAAACGAAATTAGATATTGTTTTAAAAGTGATTTTTTATGAAATATATAGTGAAGGATATGCCTCGCATGTTTGTGGAGAATTTTAAAATTAATGAGGTCAAAGTTGGTATTCTTAAACTTTAAATAAAAATTATGAAGCATATATCTAAAACTTCTCTTTCTAGAAAAATCATCACACATCTTATTGGTAATGATATAAAAGAAGGTGTATGCTAGGTTTGTGGTTGAATTAGAGTTTGAGAATAGTACTGCAAGAGTTGCTAAACATAATTTGTATCGCTAAGATTAGTTTTGTTGATTGTAGATATAATATTTCTAACAGAAAAGTTAAAAATGTAAAGGGATAATAACTTTTAATTGGACATCCATGATGTTGATGCAATAGCAATTTAAACTCAAGAACGAATTGTCTCGGAGATTGATATAAAATGATTTTTAGAAAGAAAATTTTTTTTGTTTTTTAGTTATTTTTATTCTTGTTTAGTTTTTAAAAATATTTTTCTTTATTTTTTTCTATTTAGTTTAGAAAATCAAATATTATACTCGATAATTTTATTTTTTTTCTATCTAGTATGTGTTTTGTAACGTGATACAGAGTGTTTTTGCAAAAGTATTTTTTAATTAAAAATATATTAAAATAATTTTGTTTATTTTTTATATTAGTACATTAAAATCATTGAAAAGTACATAAAAAATATCAATTTAATATTTTTTTAAATAAAAAATATTTTTAAAAGTGATCTAATCCGTAAAAATAAACACTTTTAATTTAGAAATTCCTATAACAACCCCATAATTACTTGTTATGACTTCTTTTCTCTTTAAGTTAAACCTATAATTAGTATAAAAAAAGTTGTTTAACTTGAATTTCAGTAGACTATTTAAAAAAAAAATCTAATAATAAAATTTTAAAATAAAGTTTTTATATGAAAACCCTTTCATATCCAAATTTCGTATTCTTTCACTTGCTATATACCTTTCTTATATTGATTTCATCCACGTTAAAAACCCTTATATTCTAGTTCCATCTCCCGCCAGCTTTAACTAGATAAGAAAGAAAAACAAAAATCTTAAGTTTTGTGTTTGTAGTGTGTGTGTGTGTGTTGTGTGTGTAAAAATTGGCAAGTCAATGTACTCCTATACAGTAGTGTATTGCTCATTGTGTAGCATGAGGGTTAGGGATGTTCAAAAAAACTGAATAACCAAAAAAACCGAGAAAACCGATGGAAAATTAACTGAGAAAACCGAACCGCGATTAAACCGATTACTAAAATCAAAAATCTTTCCGGTTCGGTTGGGTTCCGGTTTCACCACCAAAACCGATGAACCAAACCGGCTACCCATAAAAATAAAGCCAGAAAGGTAGAAACGACCTAGTATAAATTCTAAATGGTACAATAAAGTGTAAACCTAAACCTAAATGATATTACAATTCACTTCTGCAGCCGCCGCCCACACCAAACCAACCTTCTTCCTTTCCCCTTCAATTTTCATTTTCCCTACCGCTTGCCCCCTACATGTGTCTCTTGACTCTCTTCTCTAGCTGATCAACAAGTAAATAACCCATATTTCCGCATCCATCTAAATCTAGTAGACTTGTAATGGAAAAAAACCCGAACAAAACCTTTTGGCCTCTCTCTTCACCTGCAGTAGAAAGAGTCAAAGAGGTAAAGAGTTGAGGGAGCGTTAAACTGTTCAAGAGATACCGGGCCTTACACTGAGTTGTGCTGATTGATTTACTGTCATAATTAAAGAGTTGTTCATTGTACACCTTTTGTACAATGCTTTAGATAAATTAAATAGACTTTAATGTTGGCTTTGATTCCTGTCTTGTTTCGATATCAATAATAAAGAAAAGGAAAACCACTGAATTTTGCTAAATGTATTTGCTTTTATTTCATATTGTCAATGATACTGCTAATTTTCAATGTAAGTAGTAACATTTGTGGGTTACATCTTGTAACTCCCCACGGTTCTTTTTCTGCTTTTCTTGTAAAACCATGCTATTTTGAAGTAAATTCATGCCTTTTGGGATATTTTGTAATGAATGAAAGACTAAATCTTTCCAAACCGTAAGCTAATTTAAAAAAAAAAAACAAAAAAACCAAAGGGATTAGGTTTTCTGGTTTAACCGAACCAGATCGGTTCGGTTTGAACCTGTTTTCGGTCCGGTTCGGTTAAATTTTTACAACAATACTATAAATCGGTTCGGTTGGTTTTTTGGATCTAAACCGAACCGAACCGAACCAAACTGTAAACACTCCTAATAAGAGTAGTATTTCAAGTTATTTTTCACACAAGAGAAGAAAGCGTCAACGTTATAGTTATGTTTTTTAACATTATAAAAACATTTATTTGAAGAATGAAAGGAACATGTATATATGTGTTTAATAAAACTAATTTCAAAATAAATAAATAAATAAATCATAAAAAAGACCAAAATTTTGATATTCTAGATTTTGGATCTTAAAATTTCAAATTTTAACATATTTTTACCTTGAACTACATCAAACATATGTTTTTTTATCCTTAAATACTATATAATCAATTTAAGACACTATATAATTAATCAAACTGAATCATAAAAAATTTTAAGGAGCCTAGTTTATTTTTTTCAATATGCTGGAAGAAAACCACTTTAGCGAGCTGAACTTTTATTTTTCAGATGAAGTCATTAACACTAAGATTTATTTTTTTATGGTTGAAATGTGGTCATTTGAACCTTAATTTTCTACCTTCTCTGATCATATTTTTTTTTGCAACTAGTTTTTTGTACCTATTTTTAAAAGTGAAAATAAAAAGATTTCTTTTTTTTTTTTGTTAATTTTTATCGTGTTCCTGATATTTCATTGTTAATTATAACCTAGAACTCAATTTTATAATATTAATTTAATGACAAGATATTTCTAGATACTTTGCAAATATGATAGCATAAATAAACAAAATTAAATATATAAAATAATACCAACATGATGAAATAACAAAGAAAAAAAAGTTTTATTATCGAAATGAGAAAAATAGACATTGTTGAAGGAAAAGCTACGTCCACAATGAACTTTTTTTTGTCATTCTTGTCTAGTTTTTTTTTCTATTAAAAGGATGTTTAAATAATTATTTTTTTAAAATATTTTTGTTTTGAAATGTATAAAAATAATATATTTTTTATATTTTAAAAATTATTTTTGATATTAATACATTAAAACAATTTGAAAAACACAAAATAATTAATTTGAAACAAAAAAATAAAAAAAATCAATTTTTTTTAAAACACAAAAATAAAACATACTCTAAATACAGAACACTACAATTACATGTACCTCCAAAATTTCTTCCATTTTAATTGTTGTAACCCATTTTTGGATCCCCACAAAAAAATAAAATAAATAGCTAAAGGAGGTTAGAAAAATAACAGGAGGCATGAAGCGCCCAGAAAATGGTCAGAAAAATTAGTCAAGGAGGTTAAAAATACAAAGATGGATTTTTGACAATATATTCTTGAATGATGAGAGCCCTGGTGGATAAGAAAATTTGATTTTTGAGAGAAAAGTCCAAATTTGGAGGTTTATGGACTTAATTGGATTTTTAATTGAATTTATAGAGGATTTGAGTGCAAGAAAAATTGATTTTTAAGTCAATTTGGGTTTTAATTAGAAGAAATTTGAGTTCTGGGGCCAAAATATATTTTTTAGGAATTTATTAGGTCAAATCAGGGGCTTAATTGCATAAATATTGAAGTTTAATGGCCAATTAGGGGCTCAATTGTGAAAATCCGAAACCAGGGACCAATTTGGAAAAGGCGCAAAGATAAAAGGGGCTGTATTGAATTGATTCAGGGGCCTAATTGAAGAAATTAGAAGTTTATTGATTAATTGAGGGTCAAATTGCATAAATCAGAGACCAAGGACCAAAGTGAAAAACACGGCCAACAAGAGGGGCGGAGACGGAAATTGAAAGGGATGCAATTGAAATGTACAAAATATAATTGAGGGCTGATTTGGAAGTTGACATGCTGGCGCCATTTAAATGAAACGGCGCGTTTTGTCCAAAACGACGTCGTTTCATGTAAAAAAAAAAAAAAAAAGGAAAAGCTCGGAACGGTGTCGTTTTGAGACACTGTTCCTCTTTCTTCTTCCCCTGGACGTGCAGCAGGGGAAGAGAGAAAGATTTTCGTTTTTTTCTTCTTTAAATTCTGCTGCCTCTCTCCTCCGCACGCTTCTGTCACGACCCGAAGCCCCACGCTCTCTCATGATGAAAATTCGGGGGAGCCGTGCCTTGCCAGCCGCGGCTACTGGCCAACCGACCGGCGTTGCCCTACCCCATGCACAGCCATAATGAGGCCCTGCTCCCTTTCCCCCTATAAATGAAGACTGGATGCCAGCACGCGAGGGAGGGAGAAAGGAAAAGAAAAGGGGAGAACCCGAAGAGAGAGAGGGAAGAGAGAGAACGACCGAGAGAGAGGGAAGAGAAGGAACAAACCGAAAGCAAAAAAGAGAAAACACAGGAAAAGGAGGGAAAGAACCAAACCAAAAGGAACCACTAGCAAACCCGAACTGAAAAGGAGGAAACCACCAAAAACGAAAGAAGAGGAAGCCATACGGAGGAGAAAGGAAGAGCAGTAACCTCACCCTCTGCCGTTTGAAACAGCAGCACCGCCGCTTGGAGCCGCCGTCCGTGAGCCACGACACCGCCACCGGCCTCCACCGCAGCACCACCAGCGACCGCCTCCTCCACGCCAGGTAAAGTCTTCTCCCTGCTTTGTTTTTTCGTCGTGTTTTCCTCCTGCATGCAGGAGAGGAGGGGAAAAATAATTCCCCTCCCGATGGGTTTCTTGCGCTGGGCCAGTCCGTTTCTGGCCCAGCCATGCATTCTGGGCCAGTCTGGCCCAGACAAAAATGATAGTTTGAATGGGCCGAGATCGGCCCAAATCCATGCTGGGTTGAGCCTGACCCATTTATTTGGGTCGGCCCAGCCCACATAAATATATTATCTTATATATTATAATGTTTTATATTATGTATGTGTGTGTGTGTGTGTGTGTGTGTATATATAAATTAAAAATATATATTTCAAAAAATATTTGAAAAAATATTGTTGATTTTCCTGCATATTTTTGTCAAAATGGTTTAATATTGGTTTGTATTTTTATACCGTAAAGATACAAATCCAGTATTAAAATACCCAATTTTCGTCAAAACATCAAAAAATATATATATAAAAAAAGGTTTTTGTTTTAATGCATACGGCCTAGTCTCTCCAATATATATATATATAAATATTATAACATCATATTTTCACACAACAAAGAAAATTTCAAAAATAATATATGTATTAGCATGTATTTTGGCTTTAATAACCAGTTTATTCAAGCCATGAGAACTAGGCCAATATTTCAAAAATTCTAAAAAATTCTTTTTGTCTTCTTGTAGTATTTGGGATTACGAATTTATACATAAAACGTATTCCAAATATTAAAAATAAAGTTTTTGTATAGACGTTAGAACGGTTAGGATTATACCCGATAAGATAAAGACCTCCTTACCGAGGAGGATTTTTCTTGAACCATGGACCGACCAACAACTAGAAACACAATAACACCTTAGTTTTTATCAGACAATCAAACAATGCAGCTTACCTTAGGTAAGGCGTATTTGGGGTGCTAATACCTTCCCTTTACGCAACCAGTCCCCGTACCCGATCTCTGAGACCAGTTAGGGTTCCTAGTGACCAAAATACTAGGTGGCGACTCCCATTCCATTTTTCATCGATCAAAGACAAGAATTTCCTTACCGAGGAGGATTTTTCTTGAACCATGGACCGACCAACAACTAGAAACACAATAACACCTTAGTTTTTATCAGACAATCAAACAATGCAGCTTACCTTAGGTAAGGCGTATTTGGGGTGCTAATACCTTCCCTTTACGCAACCAGTCCCCGTACCCGATCTCTGAGACCAGTTAGGGTTCCTAGTGACCAAAATACTAGGTGGCGACTCCCATTCCATTTTTCACCGATCAAAGACAAGAATTTCTTGTCTCCCCACATTTGCCACATAGTGATAGATTTACATTTTGTAGATTTAAAATGGAAACAAACAAATTATATTTTTCGCCGCGACGCCGCACACGTGCGACATTAATCATAACAATATTAAATTAAAAACCATGTTACTGTTAACAAAGGTGCAAGTTTTACCTTGAATCGGGTCGATACTTTAATAATTATGGTGAAGAATGAAGGAGAGGAAGAGATTAGCCACCCGTTAATTTGTATTAACAAAATAGTTTTGCCTCATTTTTGGCGGGTGCCTCTCACCTCACGTTTCCCAAGGCAACAGGATTTTGAACATCCCTATTTTTGCCTTCCCTCCCTCGCTCCTCCTCGTCTAAAGGGGTGTCTCACATTTTTTAGGGCCTAAGAG
Organism: Populus alba; assembly: GCF_005239225.2. Taxonomy (NCBI): domain Eukaryota; kingdom Viridiplantae; phylum Streptophyta; class Magnoliopsida; order Malpighiales; family Salicaceae; genus Populus; species Populus alba. Next base: position 1,222,011 of record NC_133293.1, read on the forward strand.
GTCCTGGAACCTCTGTTTTCATGGTAGATAGCAGCAGTGAAATATAGGTATATGTGTATATATATATAGGCGTACCCTGGATCTATAATATTCAGTGTCTTAGTTTTGTGCTCAGGACATTAATAACTTCATTGAAGAAGATGGCATCGAGTAATGATGGTTCCAACGCCGGGAAGAAGAAGTTTGCTATTATTGGCGTGTCATCTATAATCCTGGTGGCCATGGTGGTTGCTGTGGCTGTTGGAATCGGTGGCAGCCAAGGAGATTCGAAGCCAGAAAGCTCTCCTAAGGGGCAGATATCGACGACATCTAAATCTATCAAAGCTATTTGCCAACCCACAGATTACAGAGAAACTTGTGAAGAAAGCCTCTCAAAAGCTGCGGGAAACACAACCGATCCTTCGAAGCTTGTCCAGGCTGGTTTCAAGGTTACCATTGAAGCTCTCCAAAATGCCATCAATAGATCCACCACATTGAAAGAATTGGCCAAGGATCCGATGGCTAGCCAGGCTCTTGATAATTGCCGTGAATTGATGGACGATGCTATCGCTGAACTCGAGCATTCTTTTGATCTTATAGAGTCATTCCAGGCTAGCCAGTTCGACGAGTATGTAAATAACCTTAAAGTCTGGCTCAGCGCTACCATCACGTATCAACGGACTTGCTTGGACGGGTTTGAGAACACAACAGGTTCAGCTGGTGAGAAAATGAAAGAGCTTTTGATGGCTTCTAGTCAGCTCACCAGCAATGGCTTAGCCATGGTTGATGGCGTCACCTCCATCCTCAAGGATTTGAACATTCCGGGACTGACGAGCCGCAGACTCCTAGAAGCTGATGATGAATTCCCTTCGTGGATCAATGGTGGAAAAAAGGATGCTACTCCTCAGAGAGACTCCTGCAACAATCAAGGCCGATGCGATTGTGGCTCAGGATGGAAGCGGTCAGTACAAAACAATTGCCGAGGCCATCGAGAACATCCCCAAGAAAAAAAAACGAAACCTTTGTGCTATACATCAAGGAAGGAGTTTACAAGGAGCATGTGAGCCTCTCAAGGAGCGATACCCATGTTCTGATGATTGGTGATGGCCCTACAAAGACCAAGATCACCGGAAATCTCAACTTTGCTAATGGAGTCCAAACATTCAAGACCGCAACAGTTTGTAAGTATTGCTATCCTTGCCTCGAGAGCCGCCATAGAAAGGAGCTTTAATGTCTGGAAGTTTATTATCTAATTAATAATGCCTTGTCATTTGTAACCATACAGCAATATCTGGAGATCACTTCATGGCCAAGGACATTGGATTTGAGAACTCTGCCGGAGCAATAGGACACCAAGCCGTGGCACTCCGAGTCCAAGCTGACATGTCTGTCTTCTACAATTGCCAGATAGATGGCTACCAAGACACCCTCTATGCCCACACCAAGCGTCAATTCTACCGTGACTGCACCATCACAGGCACAATTGACTTCATCTTTGGCGATGCTATTGCTCTCTTCCAAAACTGCAAACTGGTCGTCAGGAAGCCACTGGAAAACCAACAGTGCATCGTCACAGCTCAAGGAAGGAACGAGACGCGTGAGCCCACCGGCTTCGTCATCCAAAACTGCACGATCACAGCAGACCCTCAATACTTTCCCGTCAGGTTGCAGAACAAGGCCTATCTTGGGCGGCCATGGAGGGAGCTGTCCAGGACTATTGTCATGCAATCTCACATCGATGACTTGATTGCTCCTGAAGGCTGGTTGCCATGGATGGGTAATTTTGGCCTGAACACACTATTCTACTCCGAGTACGGCAACAAGGGAGAAGGTGCGGTGGAGACCAACAGAGTAAAATGGGCTGGCATCAAAAAGCTTACACCAGAGGCAGCTGATGGCTACACTGCTGCAAAATTCCTTCAGGGTGATGAATGGATCCCGCAAACCGGCGTGCCTTACACTGCTGGCATGATCAGTGCGTAGAATGAGAAAATCAACAGATTCTCTCTATGATTTGGTCCTTCAAATATCTGCATTCAACTCTACAGTATATGTATACGTTGTCTTTACTTCTTGTTTATTCTGAAAAATAATGAAAAACGTCAGAATCAATTTGCTTCTCAAGTTTGTAATTGACATGGGGCAGCCATAATATGATCAGAGGAAATTTTACTTCAGCAAACTCCATCCCCGTCTTATATGTATACCATTGGTTTATACTTTATAGGTGCCTGGCTCCGCCCCATACTTAGTCGATGTCGAAAGAAGTTGATGCAATTTCAATAATATTATGTAGGAAATTTGCTTCACATTCATGAGAATTTTCCTAATAATAAACACAGTAGGTTTCTTGCCTTGTAAAATAATGTGCAATATTATACTGCTTTATTTTATTTTATTTTATTTTAATTTTGTGCTTTGTTTTTACTTTAATCCAATTTTCTCATTGTTCGTCTTATTTGTAAAGTTTTAGTAAATAATATATTTGTACGGTATTTGAAAATGCGTTTAAATTAAAAAATATATATTTTTCATTTGATGTTTCTTATATTTTTAAATAATTTTAATTAATACATAGATATAAAAAACAATAGAAAAAAAAACATGTAAAAGAACATCAATTTTTTTCACCTTTTCTAAAGCGTTTATATCATTATTAACATCAAATATTTTATCATAATTTATAAAATTTTAAAACACCTTAATTGCCATACTTTTGTCTTTGTTTAATAAGGCCCCGTTTGTTTGCTGAAAAGTAGTTTTTTTTTGGAAAGTGAATTTCGAGAAAATGAATTATTTTCCGATATTTAGTAGTGTAATGAAAAACAAGTTGAAAAATATTTTCCAGTGTTTGGTTATATCATAGAAAATAAGCTGGAAAATAACTTATTAATGTTTTATCTTTATCAAGTTTATTAAAATAATGAGGAATAAATCTTACAAATTAAAATGTTGAATGAGAATGAAATTGAAAAAAAATATAATTTCATAAATTATTTCAAATAAAATAAATAATAATCAAAATAATAGAGATCAAATCTAAAAAATAAAAAAAATGAAAGATGAAGAAATTAAAATAATAATAATTAACATTTTATAAAGTATTTCAAATAAAATAAGTAACAATCAAAAGAATGAGGACCAAATTTGATAGATAAAAAAATTTCAATAAAAAAATGATAAGAAAAAAGAAAATAACTATTATAAAAATGAGAACCAAAGTTAATATAAAAATTAAATTTTAAGAGATTAAATTGAAAAATAAATATTCAAAACAAAATATATATTGTAATCAAAAGTTTGAGGACCAAATTTGATATAATTAGCAAATAATATGACATTTTTAAATTTTTCACAACTTTTTGAAAAGTGTTTTTCATCCAAATTTTGCAGGAAAACACTTCTCTAGAAACTAAACCAAATTTTTCTTTGACTGAAAAGTGTTTTCTATTGATCAATTTTTATAATGGCAAACAAACACAGAAAAATTTTAAAAATAATTTCTCGAAAATCACTTTCCAGAAAATAAAATACAACCTAAGTTGAGTTTTTGTAAATAAGTAGCAACCAATCACAAAAAATATTATTAAATCTAAAAAGCTACATGATACAAGATTTTAAGTTGTATGTTAATTTGAGTTTGAGTTGAATTCATATTATTTCAAGTTTTTTTAATAAAAAATAAAAATATTATTTATTTTAAAATTTAAAAAAAAAAAACAAGTTAAATTGGGTTTTGAAAGAATCGATTAGGTGGTGAATTAACCCACATCTTAATTGAGTATAACCAAAACAAGTTTTATCTAGTATAATTTAAAGTTCCTGTGTGAGATTGTAGCCTAATCAAAAATTTGACTAAAATTTATTTATTTTTATTTAAAATTAATTTGGTTATATTTTTATATTGTTTTAATATGATAATGTAAAAAATAAATTTTAAAAATAAAAAAAATACTATTTTAATATATATTTTTTAATAAAATATACTTAAAAAAAATGATACTTTCAAACAACTCCAAAATCTAATTTCGGCTAAATAGTGAGCCAACAAGTCAGGTTAGGCTTAACGACGGTTGATCACAACTACAACTGTAGAAGATTCATAAACCCTAACTTGGTAAAAACTAAAGGGGGCCGGTTCAATTGAAAATGGAATAGAAATTGGCTAGTAAATAAATAACATTCGAACCAGCCGAATATCCGAGATTCCGAATCTTCAATAAAGACAACTTCAAAATAAAACGAAAACAAAAATCAGAAACAAAGAGCAGCGGGGAAACAAAGTCATCGAAAATTTTGAACTCTCAAATGGCCAAATCTCACACTCTTTGATTTTTTCACGCTCTCTCTCTAATTTCCAGGCAACCAAACACCCACAAATTTTCCCAACTCCTGGGCTTCCTAGAAAGCCCCCCAAATGAAATGTTCAAGTATTATTCAAAAAAATGATTAATAACAACAAAGAAGAAGCAAGCAAGTACCACACAGTACAAGCAGAGCGTGATTTAGAAGCCAACTGGGAAGTCGATCTTTCAAAAAAGCTTGAAGATTATTTGTTAAAGATTTGTTCTGGTGAAATTGCTGGAAACGAAGAGGATAGTAACCGTCAATTTCGCTGAAGGTTAGGGTTTTATTGAAAAAAAAAAAGTTGTAGTTTTTTTTTTTTTGGAAGAATGTAGTTGCTTTATTGTTCAACGGTTTGAGCTTTATTTGAATTAATTGTGGTTTTTAGGGTTCTGTTGTTGAGCGATTTAATGGGTTTTTTGTTTTTGTGGCAAAATGTAGCTGCTTTATTGCTTCAAGGTTCAGTTCAAGTTTATAGCAGGAAGGTTGAGTATTTATACAACTTGGTTTTGCATGCTTTGGACTTCCTATCTCAGAAAAGGTACTCTTTTTTTTTTTTTTACCTATTTTGTTGGGTTTTGATCGCTTCCCAAGTTCCTTTTCAATGCGAAAATGTATTTCGTTTAAGAATTTATGTCTGTAAATTACTTTGTTTTCTGGGTTTTTTTATAGTTAAGGTGATTGTCATTTGGTTTAAATTTAAATACAGTTCAAATGGAAAGTGTGGTGGTTTTGCTCAAACTTACATATATCAGGATAAGCAAGTGTTTTGCGATGATTGATTGCTCTTAGAAGTTTTAAGAATCTTGAGAAATTTGTGTATGATGATACGCATAGTTTGTGACATTCAATTGTCCTTTTTGAGAGTTTTTCCACTGCTTGAATTAGAGATAGAGAATATGGCTACTGGTTGAGAGAAGGACAAGAAATGTATTCAATTGTCACCTTTTAGTCGAGCTGGGATACTAAGTGCAGTTATATGTTTGCTATATTTTTGATAAAGAATTTCTAGGCTGTACTGTGGATTCTGTTAGCTGTCAATAGGCAGTTTAACTCATTGATTATGAGTTTTATAAATGGATTTGGAACAGTCAAGTACAAAACCCTGCTTGTTTTTTCCAAGAAAAGTATTAATTGTTGTGGAACACGGATTATTAGAAATTAAAAAATTAAAGGCTCTTCATTATACTCTTTCCCATAACTTCTCAATCAGACCAACCCGCTAAAATTCAACTAGGGATTACAAACAACATCGATGTCATGAAGAATAAAGAGACACCACAAAATAAAAATTTATATTCTCACAGGAAAGCCATTTAAGGCTTAAATGTGTAGTTTTGAAGTCCAAACGATCAGTGGTACCATCCCATGGAAAATGATTTTTAAATTGGTTTTATAAATTTTTGAAACAGGCAGCAGGAGCAATCAGAGGGCACATCTGTCCAGAACTGAACAAAGTGGTTCCCGTGCAGTTTTCTGATGAAGAAAATGATGAATTTTGGGTCTCAGATGATGTCCCAGGTATGCTTAAATCTGCCCTCTATTTGATGCAGTTACGATGTAACTCATGGCTAAAAAAAAATTCATTATACTTCAGTGGATGCAAGGAATTGCTTAGATGCTTCAACCAGCAAAGATGCTTCTTTCTATCACTTTGTGAAACCACCAGCAAATCTTGTTTGTTCTTGAAGGTGATTGCTTAGATAGCAGTGGTGATGGTGGGGAATTAGAGTCATATCTGGTATTACATGTACTTCCACTTTATAGTATACTGAGCTTTATGCTTCCGACCCAATCTAAATCACTTGTTTTTTTTTCCCCTACATGGTTGCAGTTAGCCACCAATGATCTTTACCAAGATTTTATTCTCTTAGACCCATGTGATGCCCTAGCCATAAATGATTTTTTGAAAGCAGATGATACTGGAAGGGCACAAAATGGTCCTTACAGGGGCAGCTCAATACGTAAGACCTTTCAGTCCCCAACAAGGCGTTCTGGAGGAACTGCTAACAAAGCCTTCTCTTGGAAAGAATCGGGATGCCAATCCTATGCCATCCCCTGTTGCTGGTTGCAGTTTTGGAGTTAATGGTTGTAAGATCAGGCCTGACCCTCCTGTCTATGATAATTTTTGATGAGAATCCTGGATTCGAAATGGAAGACAGATATTCAGATCCTGAGAATGCAGAAGATTCAGATGACAGTGATGATCCCTGGAAGCCTTTGAACCCCATGAACCTGGGAACTTAAAAGTGAAACCTTTTAAGAAAAGGTGGTTGAATTTGTGTCTGTTTTTTTTTCCCCTCTGTTTTCCCTGTAGTATGTTATATGCCTACTTCACACTCATATTGGGATTTCCTTAACAAGCAGTAAAAGATTTCAGAAGGAATGGGTTACAATCTGCTGAGAAGACCTCTATAACTGCTCTGTTTTCCAATTGCAAGGATGCCATGGTACTATTAGTCCAGAGCTTGCCAAAATATGGGAAACACAGCAAAACAAAATTGGAAACCATGGGAAACACACGATCTCCTACATTATATGAAAAGGTATTGGTTTTTCTGTTAATGTCTTTATGTTAATTTCTTGTGATTGTCCATAATCATACCTGATGTTACAATTGCAGCTGAGGCAATCTCTTACTAATGAAGGACATAATATTCCTGATACTACTGGTAACTCTGGGAATGACAATGAAGACAATGCATATGACACTGGGATCCCTGATTTCGGGCAGCCTGATGAAGAGATTTCAGAATGCATGAATGAAGATTCATCACCCCCTTTACATGAAAAGGTTGGCAGGCTTGTGTTTTGTTCTAGTTTGTATTTGCAATAGTATAGAAGGAACTATTAGGTTGCTTACTGACTGATTTACACAGCATGATGATGGTGGGACTCACTTTGACACCTATAAAGATTTTGGACATGGAGATCAAAGATCTCAAGCAAGCCTGGAAGATCTATGTCGATCTCACCTTGTAAGCTTGCATTTCTATCACTTTTTGACTAAATCTAACCTAGTTCATGGCAATAGTACATGCACACATATTCGTGTATTTGTTTCAGGTAGCTTGGGTGAAATTTCTTTGCTGGGTAAAGTATTTGACTTTTCTACCTGTCCAAAATTCTTCCGTGACTTGCCACCAAATATTTGTGGAACATGCACTCTTTTAGAAAGTAGTCTGTAAAAGTTTGTTTTATCATATGTATTCCTTTCCACAAATTCCTGATTTTTGTCTTGAAAAGCAAGATGAATAAGTTCTGCTCTCTTTGCAGGTCTTTTACACATACTCAATCCTCTGCATGTACTTATGTCAATTTCCGAAACTTAGCTTTCATCAATGTAGATTTTGTGCACTTTGCTGGTTTCTCTTTAGATTTAAAATTCTCAGGAAATGCAAGCGTAGTTTTTGAAAGCAATGATTTTAGAGATTGTAGTAGTTGAATTACGAGATCAACCTGGTCCCAAAAAATTTTGGAATTGATTGTGTTCTCTCAGATATAATCTTTTGCCCAATTATTGCCAGAGTATGTTGTAGCTTACCCACCTTTCATATGTAGGATGCTCTGCTCGCCAATATAGCTGAAACTGAGAAGCAAACTGAACTGGCTGCTCGGGTTTCATCATGGAAACTGAAAATTGAGCAAAACTTGGAAGAACAAGTAACTTTCACCTCAATTTTTTTTGCTGCTCTTTTAGTTGCTCAAATCTTTTTACTGGCTTTTGAATTGAAGGTGAAATTTTGTTTCTAATAGGACTCACATCCGCCATTTGACATTCATGCCTATGGTGAAAGGATTTTGACAAACTCTCTCTTGAAACAGACAGTCAAAAACATGTCATGGCCTTTACAGATGTTGTGAAGGGCCAGGAAAAACATGATGTGGCTCGAACCTTCTCCGCACTTCTTCAGCTGGTAGTTCTCTTTCACTATTTCAATCTAGGAAGCATACTCAAGAAGCGTTTGGGAACGCGGTGCAAACCGCGTTCCACCAAATTTGAAATTTTTTTTTTTTTACTAAAATTTAATGCGATTTGTACTTTTTGGATCGTTTTGATGTGTTGATGTCAAAAATGATTTTTAAAAAATGAAAAAACATCATTGACATGCATTTCGGCACGAAAAAGTTATTTGAAAAGCAAACCATTACCACACTGTCAAACACGCTCTACAATACCTTAAAATAGAACAGCTTCTAAAATAAGTGGCCCGTACCCTTAAATATCTATAGCAACTGCTCTCAGGCCTCAAACTTGCGATGTGTAGGCTACTAGCTCTAAATCATTTTTCTTAATGACACTGTAAATTTTCTGTTTATTGCGAATGAAGTTTTGTGTGTTGGATACAATCAGTAATATTGGAGTCATTTGGAGTGAAAATAGATATGCATTGCTTTCAAATGCTAAAAAAGAATCACCATGATTTCTCCAATTTCAGGTCAACAATGGAGAAGTTGATTTTGATAGGAGTCAAGCTAATACCGAGTCATTCTGTTACACGCTGTCAATCCTTTCCACGTCCGGCTCCTCGGTCATAAAAAAAGAACAGGAAGGAAGACATTTCAACTGTCAAAAAAAGAGAGTTAAATCACCAATAAGAAAAGGAGGTCCGAAGCTGGGCAAGAATGGTAACACAAGGTGCACACCTGAAGGTAAGAAGAGGCGAAGATCTCGAGTTGTTGAGCCAGTTGACTTACATTCAGCAGGGTGACCAAGGCATCATAAGCAAGTTTTATAGTTAAATTGTGCTGATTGGCTTGGTGCATTAACAATGTGATTATTGCATTATTTGTAACTTTGTATCATTGAGCATAGACCATTTGTTCCGAGACCTGGCCGGCTGTTCGGTTGATTTGCCAACCCGTAACCTAGATTAACCTACTGATTCGTGACTCGGATCTTGAGTCGAGTGTCCCGGCCCTGGTTTCAATATGGTATAGACAATGATAAGCTAGAATGTGTAATATATTTAATATTTCACGGACTTGCAGGTCAAATGCCCTTGTAATAACACTACTAATTTAACTGCACAATGATTTTGTTCTTGTGCCTTGTAATAATGCCAATTGCCAATCTGCTTAGTGCTTAGTGCTTACTGTCAATTTTTCGAGATGCTTGCAGTGTTATTCTCTGCATTAATTTTTTTGTTCTTTGTTTTTGGTAACTAATTGGTTATGAATTGATTGATGTAAAAGCACACCTGAACAGTTGCTGGTATCTTTTGTTTGACAAAAAGCTATAGAAATAGTGATAGAACTAGGTTAGTGTTTGTATTATTCTTTCATTAAGATATTTAAGTCATTAAAGCTAGTATTATATATAACTTATCAACGACGGGAAAAAAAAATATATACATTATCAAACTTGGAGGATTGAAAGATAAAATTAAAAAACAATAAAAAAATTTTTAAAAAAAAATAAAAATCATAAAAAATAAGATTAAATTGAAAACATTAATACAAGATAAAAAAAAAAAAAACATGAACGGGTAAAATTTTTCAACTGTTTTTTTATATTAAAAAATCATAAATGTTAATTAAAAAAACTTATACATGCATCCAATTAAATAAATCATGAACTATTTGTGTAAATAAATGAAAAAAAAAGTAATTAATGATAAATAAAAATATAATTAGAAAAATCAAGACACCATTGTATATCAGGATATTTAATATTATAACACGAGTCATTTATTCTGGTTATTTTTAATTTATAATAAATTTATTTATAAAAATCAATTTGTAATAGAGTACACACATAAAATTTATTGAATAAAATAAAAAGAAAATGATATTATGAAAGGTTGCACATATTAAAAATACTATAAAGAATAAATATTTAATCCATGGAAAAATTAAAACACACTTAATATAATTAAAAATAATAGTTATTCAATAGAGGCTAAAAAACCCAAAAAAAACAAATTATAGAGAAGGAATATTAATTAAAATATATAATTAAAAAAAACATAAAAAAGCCATTGAAAAAAAAAATGAAAAAAAAAAAAAGCAATGAGGCAAGGTGCTACCAAGCCTGGCGCTTGGCCCAATCAAGAAAAAATATGTGCATGGGCCTTTAATTTTTTTTAAGTTTAATGAGGCGAACGATATGTTATCCACCCAGTTGCAAAGTAAAAAAAAAAAAAAATGCGTTATCTAGAAATTCTAGAATCTAGCCACTGGTGTGGCTGGAAAAATAAAGGTTTTTTTTTACCTAAAAAACCAAATTTGAACCCATTTGTTTTTACCCAAAACATATAAGAAATACCATATAAACCTTGTTAAACCAATCTATAACCTCCTAAAATATGAAAAAAAAATCATTCTAAAATTTAAAATCAACTCGAAACTAAAAATCTTTTTGAGCTTAGATATGTGTTTTAGGTGTTTACAAGGTAAAAACAACACACCTAATTGTAACCTCCTTATCACATGAAACCTTTTGATACAAAAATAGTCTGTTTTGATGGCCAAAATCTTTCTTAATAACAATTTTCTCGCTCTAAACCAGAATACAATAACCCGTTCTTTCTTTCACTAAAAAAAGAAAAACTAAAACAAAAGGAGAAAATAAAGTTTGATATTAAAAATTATTGGAGTTGAATTTTACTTCTCTCTCTCTGCCTGTTTTTTTTTTAAATTAGAATATTCAACTCCATCACTTATTTCTATGATTTGATTGGATCTGGTTTGTTGGAGAAATAAAATAAGCTAGAAAAATTATTCTTTTCAAAAAAAAAAAAATATAGAAGCTTAGAAAATAAATCATATCTTTCTTGATAAATCATAAAATAAATTCTAAATTGCAACTTTATATAAAAAAAATTAGAAAGTCTTTTTTATAAACTATAACTTAAAAATCTATACATTACAATTATAAGTTTTAGACTACATTCAAAGGTTGATTCAATTTTTTTTTTTTAATTAAAACAATGTTGTTTAGATAAAAAAAATTAAAATGTTAATAATCAAGTTTTCACTTGATTAGCCCATGTTTTTTTACATATCAACCAAGTTTTTTAGCTTTATACTTTTTTTTCAACATGAATTAATCTAGACTCTAAATCAATTATATCCGGGTTATCTCGTATCCGGGTTTTAAACAATGATGAAAACACTCATCTCTTGAAGCACAATGTCTCTATTTGAAAGTTTCCTTTTGTAGCCCAAATTAAATGCTCGAAACTGTGGCAGGCTGAAGTATAAGTGAATTGAATTGGGCCTTTAGACAAGACCTTGAGATTTCTCCGGCAAGGGGAATTGTTGGTGTCTTTCTATTTTTTATTCCCAGTTAACTACACTTTACTATATAGAACATGCGATGCCATACGGTCGTTACAAAAAATAGAGTTTTTATTTTATTTTATGGTAATCAAAATATATATATTCATAAAAAAACATTAATTTAAATACTTGAAAAAATACTGCACATCTTCTATAAAAATCGGTTTTTTTAATGCATTTTTTATATTTTGACAAAATTATAACATTTTTTTTTTAATATCAATAAAGATATTTGAATAAAAAGTATCAAGGTAGCAGCGCTGGGAGTTTCCTCATCTCAGATGTCCAGGAATAGAACTGGAACTAACTGCATTTCTACCTTATTCCGGGATTGTGCCGGAACGGATTGCTCTAAGACTGGCAACAGGATAGTGAAACAATGATGCCTTTTAATTGAAAAAGCTATTGTCTCTATATAAACAATTAAGGTTTTGTAAAACACTATATTTGTTATCCATGCTCCGGCAGGGCCGAGCAGATTCTTTTTTTTTTTTTAATGTTTGGGTAAACAACCCGCCGAGGCATTAGTTCAAGTGATAATTTAAGTAATATGAAAAAAAAAAAAAAACAACACTAATAAATAAACTGACAAAACAAATAACAAAAAAAAAGTAAAAAAATAGACTCAAGCTTCTTCATATTATCAAACAACTTAAAACTAACCTAATAGAAAGCAAACCATAAAAAATAATAAAACAAAACTTTAAAGAAGAAGAAAAAAACATCAGCTTAAAAAAAAAAAAAAACAAAGCAAATATAGACGAACCTTCTAAACCTGATCTGATCTCTAAAACTTGTAATTCATTAAATTCTAAACTCGGTTTCAATTAAGAAACTTAACTATCAACCAATTTTATTTTGAACGATGAAATCATTGAAAACATTAATAAAAAAATTGCAAAACAAAAAAAAGAATGAGGATAAAATTTGAGAGCAAAAACTAAGGTGGATGAAATTTGAAAAAAAAAAATCCAAAAAAAATAAATAACAATTAAAAAAATAAATATCAAATTTGAAAGAAAAAAAATCATAGAGGGTGAAATTGAGAAACATTTGTAATTTGATAGATTATTTATAGAATAAAAAAATGGTAAGGGGTGAAATTAAAAAATATATAAAGGGCTAACCTAATAGATTCAAACCACAAAAAAATAATAAAAAAAGGGATAAAAAAAATAAAAAAACACCAACTTAAAAAAAAAAAAACAAGCAAACTCGAACACCAGGTCTAATCTATAAAACAATAGACTCAAAATACACAAAAAAAAAAGAGATAAAAATAAATAAAAAAAACACCACCTTAAAAAAAAAAAAACCCAAGCAAACTTGAACAGACATTCTAAACTTGGTTTAATCTTTAAAACCTGCAGTTTGTGAAATCCTAGATCTAGGTTCAATCAAGAAACTTAACTTTCAACAAATTTAATTTTAAAGGATGAAATCATGAAAAAATATATTAATAAAAAAACTTGCATAAGAAAAAAAAAAAAACAACAACAAAAACAATGAAAACAAAATTTGATAGAAAAAACTCGAGGGGATGAAATTTGCAAGAAAAAATTAAAAAAAATGATCTCAAACATAACAAATAACAATTAAAAAAATAAGAATCAAATTTGACAGATAAAACAATTATAAAGGCAAAAGTGTAAAACATTTGTAATTTGATAGATTATTTATAGTGTCAATGACTAAATATTTTAATCCTTAAAATCTATTTTCAACTTGTTTTTGTCTAAAAACACATTGAAAAACATCCAAAAACTCTTAATGAACATATTTTAAAAGCCTAAAGCACCCTCTAATATGTTTAAACATAAAAATAAAATCAAATAAAAAACAAACTAACAAGTCATAGTAGTATTGTGGACATAACAAAAAAATACAGGTCAAAAGATCATTTATTATTTACCATCCTCTCGAGTCCAATGCTTTTATTCTAAATGTAAGGATTGGGCCTAATTGTCGGGTCTAAATCAAATATCATTGTCTTAGGTTTTTCTATTCCTTTTACTATAAATATATGAATACGTTTAGACAAAAACTTAGTGTATAAACATTATGAGTATATTTTGTCATAAAAATACAAATAAGAAGCAACTTATCTCTAAGTAAGATGTCTTAAAATGATTTTCATCTTTTCACTTAGCATAATTAATTATTTACTTAATAATCTCTAACAGACTAATTACGGCTTTATAATTATTATAAAATTATATGATGGCTCATTTTTTTTCTCTTTAATTTATCGAGATATCTCCTACAACAATTACTAATAATTTAGTATTGTTAGTGACTTCATTGTTGAAGGTACATAATAGGAACTAAAAAGTATAGTAATTGTATATAATACTTTCTATTTTAAAGTTATATCCTGTTATTTAAGAAAATATGTATTTTTTACTAAAATTAGTAAAAGAGTTGAATTTAAATCACTTTCTTACACTGTGTTAAATGAACTTTGCAAGCACTCTTATTTTTTTCTTTGATTTTTTTTAATTTTTAATTTTTAATATTTTGTTGATTTTAAAATATATTCTTGAAAAATCAAACACTAACCAAATACTAAGATATTTATTTAAGACCACAATAACCTCATAAAATATAAACCAAAATAAAATTATTAAATCTAATAAAATCAATGATCGGGGTTGTGATTTTGACAGGTTAAGTTGTGAAGCCAATATAAATTCATTATATTATCATCTCAATATTAAAAAAAGAAGTTACATTTAAACTCACTAAGTCAACTAGGTTATGTTTATGCAATTCATACACAATTTAATTTGAAAATGAAGTAGGGAGGTTAGAAGATTGACTTTATAGGTCAGATTTCAAAACAATACCAAAAAATTCCCTATAACCTGGATATTTTTTTCATGTTCAATTTTTTTTTATTTTGAACAGCAACTTAGTGCAATTTAGTAAACTAGTAAAGTACTATGAAGTTTGGAGCAAACAAATTTAAAATAAAATCTTTCAAACATATGTTTTTTTTTATAATAATTTTTTTATATTATTGTTGTTGTTGTAGTATTTTTAAAGGAATATATTAGTCATAATAATAATAATAATAATAATAATAAAGTATTGAAGTGGAAATAACACCATTCTATTAAATTAGTCAAAGTAGTCGGTATTTCTTGGCCAAGCAACCATCATCCGAACCGATTTCATTTGTTGTCACATAAGAATCAAAGTGGAAGAACTCGTTGATTTCTTGACTTTATGGTAATGAAAGATAATCACTAAGAAAAAGTCGTCGCAAATATCACTCGTTTCAGCCGACTAAGGAAGGATCCTCAAAGTTTTCATGATATGAAATAACCATGATTTTCCACCAACTAATTAACTAATACTTAATAATGTTACATGCCCGCTCTCCCTCCTAATTTCCTATACATAGCCCAAGTTATTAAATTTAATTTGGATCACAGAATAAAAAAAAATTATTTATTAAAAAAATCAAAAAAAATTTTATTTAATTAATTAATTCACTCATATTCAATTAGATCTGATATTAACTCATAATATCAGATTTAATAACATTAAGATGGTATTTGACACTCTTGAAACCATGCTTTTAAAGAATTTTGATTTTTTTAAACTATATTTTATATTGTTTTAATATATTAAAAAATATAAATAATTTTTTTATATATTTTCAAATAAAAATATCTTACCACCCTCCCTCGAAGGAAGAGTGACTCCGGAGACAGAAAAAAAGACGAAATTGTGTCTTGGGATTAGGTGGTGGGTGTCCACTAATAAGACGTGTGAAGAGCGTCCATGAAAATGCATTCAGCATAACCAACACAATAATTCTAACTTGCTCCCTTGTGTGGACGAACATACCTAAAAGCCCAAGGCTAAAGTTACGAAAGCGTGTGGACCTCTCTGGAGGAACAGGGATGACGTGTTTATTTGCCTATTTGGCGTTGGACATCTTGGATCCCTAAACAAGGCATTAAGCGTTTAAAAAACACGGTTATATCATGTTTTTTTAAAAAAAATTATTATTTTTAATTAAAAATAATTTTTTTAAAAATAAAAAATATCATTTTGATATATTTTAAATATAAAAAACACTTTAAAAAAATTCATAATTATACTTCTAAATAAACCAATACCTTTTCCTTACTTCTCTTTGAACCATACATTCATATTATAATTCGATTTTAAATAAATTATTCTCCAAATTTATATCTACATATTTAAAAAAGATATACATTTAAGGTCTTGTTTGCTTTTGTGTTTTAAAAATTATTAAATTTGTTTTTGTTTTAAATTAATTTTTTTTGGTATTTTTAGGTTATTTTTATGTACTGATTTTAAAAATAAAAAAATATTATTTTAATATATTTTTAAATAAAAAATAGTTTAAAAAATAATTATAACTATATTCTAAAATGACATGTAAAAATAAAAAAAGGAATTATGTCGTTATCTTCAAGAAACGATGCTAGAGAAACCCATGAGTCTTCATGTCATCTTCAATGACATCAGCTAGAATGAAACATCGAGGAAAGGAGGAGAAGGCTTCCAAAGATAGCACCGCTTCTCCTTGCGTATTTTCCTCTTAAAGCTATTTTAATGCTTTTTAATGGGATTATTGCAAATCAAACACTGTATTATTGGTGCCTACTGCCTGGGGCTCAGTGAAAGCGTGTTAACAACAGGAAAACGACATGGAAAAACAAATCCTCTCCAGCACAGTACCGTCAAGGAAAAACACACACAGTGCTGTTAAATGGATATGATTTTAATCCGGTTTATGGTGTTTGGTATTATGTATTAGAAGCGTTTTTTTTTTTTAATTTTATTTTAAATTAATATTTTTTTATTTTTTCAGATTATTTTAATGTATTGATGATAAAAATAATTTTTAAAAATAAAAAAAATATTTTTTTAATATATTTTAAAATAAAAAAATACTTTAAAAAAATAACTATTATTATATTTCATCTACTATAATTAAATTTTTAAATTGAGTTATCCCTGGACAAGAAAATGACACAACATCAATCGGTTTGGTACATAATAAGATACTAAAATATATTCAGTTTGGGTGAAAAACACATGTCAGAAGCCGGCTTGAGCAATTAATTTCATTAAAAGTGTAAGAAATTTTTCAATCGTGCAAACAACATCGTAGGAGTATCGGTTTTTTTTTATTAAATTTAATGGCATCTTACCCTACAACGATGCTTCGTTTGGGCCGCTTGACACCTACTTCTCACCTTCAAGGGCGGAGCCATGTCAAAGCTTCAAGTAATATTTTATTAATATTTTTTTATTAGTTTTATATAAAATAAAATTTATAATTCTTAATTAAATTATTAAATGTTTTTAAAAATTTACATGGAGCCTTCTAAAATAATATTTTAGCTTGGATTACAATTTCAGAATTATGAAGAAATTAAAAAATTTGATAAAAAATCATAATGTGACTAATTTTACGTTATTAGATATAATTTTCAATCCGACCTTCAAATTGAGCTAAACTTTTACGAGTGATATTAAAATATATTGAATTAAATCTAGTTAAACTTTTAGAATAAACAGAGTTTAATAGTACTAAGAAAAAAAAATATCGTTAAATAAAAGCAAAACGACTCATTAAAGGTAAAATGATTATTTATCATTAAAAAATTAAAAAAAAAAATCAATTTTTTTTTTCCTTTTATATGTTGTCAACCAGAAAAAAAATAGAATAAAAAACAAAACAAAAAAAAAATATTTATTAAAACAAGTGACCTTGTATTCAATTTCGTCCCAATTATGTCATTTTCCATCACTTTTTAACATGTAAAATTAAATTCAACTCTCCAATTTGATAAAACAAAGTAGTATTTATATCAAAATTATGAGAATTACGTGTATCAAAATTGTTAAAATTTATAAATATTATATTTTAGTGACTTAATATAATGCGCAATTATTTCCCATCTATAACCTCATATTTGAGGTGTGAAATTAAAGTTATGTTATAATAATAATGATAATAAGAGAATGGTAGGATACGTTTTTTTTTTTTTTTTAATTTTTGAATTCAATGTCGGAGGCAATCATTAATTTTTATTCTTGATGCCCTAGATTGATGTGAAGAATGTGTATTTAAAATAATTAAAGAAAAAAACTTAGTAGTGAATGGAAAAAAAAATTAATTGAATATATAAATCACAAATTTATCATATCAACTCTGACATTTTAGGTTTTTCTTAGGAAAAAATATTTTAAATATATTTATTTTTTAAAATCTAATACATACTAAAAAAATTCACTTTCCAATACAAAACGACCTTTGTCTAAATCTCTGTAAAATAAAATCATAGTAGACAAAATTAAGAAGGATAAAAAATAATAAGAAGATATTCATTTCATTATATACAAGTCAAAGCTAAACATTTGAGCCCAAGGCGGCGTCCAACGAGTGCCCACACTGTGCCCCACTTAAGCGACTGAAAAATCGCCGCCTGTTTTCTCCATGAGACAACCGCCACGTAGCTTTTTAATCGTCCACCGTTGATTTTAGCACCGAGTTTGCTGAGGCATCGACTCATCCTGCCCTCTTTCAATATCCATCTCAGTCGTCCCTGACTCACCACCGCAACTCACAGAGCTAGCCACGTTAGGAGACGCAGCACCTCTTCTTTCCCTACTTAGCATCCTCTTAAAAGACAGCATCCGACTCATTGGCGATCTAAACGCGTGACTCGCTGATGGCGACTCAGTGTTGACTCATCCTCAAAATTCCCATTTCTCCTAGGCACTTCGATGGTCACCCCGATAAGCTCCACCCGTTTCCTTCTGTCATTAAACGACGACGTAGAAGCCGAACCCACACGATCCTCCTCATGCTGACACGTGGTACCCGAACTGGAACCCGAACCCGGTACCGAAATCCCGCAACCGGGACCATCTTGAACCGGGTTTTCCGTCACCGGCTCAACCGGAGAGCGACAGAGAGGGCACGTGGAGTGAGAATGAAACCACATATCAATACACTCGATGTGGAAGCTATGATTACATTTAGGCAAGGTCCGACCCGTTTCGTTCTCCTGAAACTCGGATAAACAAACCGCACACTCCATCGAATCTTGGTGGGTTTTTCCTGAATACACAAAAACAGGAAGCGATTTTAAGACGGTCTCTTCAAGGCCACGTGTGACTTGAGTTGTGACAATGGTAGGGTTGTTGGAAGAGTCGACGTAGAATACAAGATGGTTACGGCGGTTGCGGGCATGGCGGATATGGCGCCGCCGTGCGCGGATGAGGTACCAGCGGGCGTAAAGGTGGAGACAAACCATTAAAATGATAACAAGGAAAAGAATAACAACAGCACTCAGCATTATCTTGCCACTTAATGCATAGCCTTCTCTAAATTCCTTTGGTGGATCTCCCAAGTCCGAGTCCATTTCTTGATTGTGGTTATGACAGTTGCTGTATGTGTGGAATTATAAGAGGAGAAGAAAGAGAAAGTGGGTTAGCTTGTAAATGATGAGTAAGAGAATGTTTATGGAGTTGGTACTTGAAGAAGAGAAGTAATAATATAGAACGATATATATATATATATATATATATAGAGAGAGAGAGAGAGAGAGAGAGGACCTAGGCTTCCAGGACGCTTCCAGGCAATGCCTGGGCTTTTTTTATTAGATGTCAACTGCGTGGGCCTAGCCTATTAAGGAGAAGACATCAGGCAGGCAAAGGACGAGGAAGAAACCCTAGAACATTCTTGGAAAGAAAGAAACAACAAGATTTAAAAATATATTAAATAAAGTATTAATAATACTGGCTTGAGTTCAGAACCTCAGCTTCATTTTTCTTCTATACCACCTTTAGCAGATGATCTTCGTCGTCACCGGTAGCTAGCCGAGACTTTATTTAAGATTCTAATATCGAAGCAATCTCTGTGAAAAATTGCATTTCTCGATTAATTGCGACATTATAAATATTGTTGCTGGAAGCTCTATGAGATGATAATTAAGGACAAAAAGATTTTGTAATCATTTACTAGAAATCATTCTCCTTCTTTTAAGAACAATAGTTTTGGATCCTACGCAAATTATTGTTTTTTTGCCAATATCTAAATAGAAGTTTAATTAAAGAAAAAATAAAGTTTGGTAGCCAAATAGGATCAAATTGCAATATTTAAAGGTACAAGGACCAAAATGAATAGGCACTAAAACTTTGAAGGCTTAATTGACATACTAAGGGGTGAAATTGAAAGAATTGAAAGTTTAAAGGGTCAATCGAGGGATAAATTGAAGAATTATGAGATCAAGGACCAATATGTTAAGCGCATGAAATTTGGGAGCACTTGCAATCGAAGACTCCAGGGGTTAAATTGAAAGGACTGTTAAAGTTTTGACCAATTGAGGTTTTAATTGCTAGATGTACACGATCAGAGACTAAATTTGAATTAGGGGAATTTAAACCCTAATTGAACTTTGGAAAAAACACGGCCTCGTTTTATTTGAATCTGAAAAAAGAAAAGATCTTAGGTGAAGCGATGAGTTTCACCAAAAATATTTGAAATGTCTATACGACGCCGTTGGGAGAAATAAGGAGGCAGCCATTCTTTTTGTCTCCCCGCATGGCTATACTGGAGGTGCATTAATGCCTCTCGGGCATGTTTTGGACAAAAGGTTCTCTCTCTCACGCGTCCCTCACCCTATAAAGAACAGTCCCCTCTTTTCATCAGATCATTTACTTTGCTCCCATCCCTTTCCTGGTCTGTGTTTTTCTCAGAGGGCTCCTGAAATTCCATCCAAAAACCTCTGCCTAATCAGCCAAAAACCAGCATAGACAGATGAGTGTCTTACTTCAGTCTTTAAACTCAGGCAAATAACAGGTACTGTTTACAAAAAAAAACAGTGGGGATGTCTTTCTGGAGATCAATGGTGATGATCTCGCCAGCCAAAGACTTATTTGCCCCTACTTTCGCCTATAAAAGACCCCTCGAAGAAGGGATTACAAGAAAAAAAGGAAGGAAGGAAGAAAAAGGGTGAGGCAGTGAGTAGTTCCTGGAAAAGAGCTCTCAAGGTTAAAATCGAGAGAAAACACAGTAGAGAGAGACAGGAGGAAGAAAAGAAAGTGAAAAGGAATGAAGAGAGTTTTACAGGGAGGAGTATTAAGGAAACAAAAGAAGGAAAAGAGGAATGGCGTGAAAGAGAGACGTCAGTGACTTAGACAAGAAAATAAAAGGAGGAGAAAACGAAAAAAGGAATTAATGATCTTACCATGGCAGTTCATCCATAGCTAAAGGTGGTAGTTGTTAAATAATATTTATATAGTATTATTTATTAAGGGTAGAATAATACTTTCAGTTTAACCTATATATACTTTATTTGTATTTAGGTTAAGTCTATGCATTCATAATTATTCAGAATTCTAGCCTCCCTTTTGTGTTTGATCTCAATAAGTTTAACATGGTATCATAGCTGATTTTATGAAACGAGACTTAATCCCAAATACATCTTCGCGGATCCAACTAAACAATTTTTTTTTTTGGAGTGATATTTTGTCTTTCGCTTCTGCAAAATTAGGTATTTCGACAGTTTCTGCAATTATTTTGGTATTTCGTCTTCCCTTCAGCATCTGCAATTTGGTATTTGCGTTCAGTTTTTGCAAATTTGTTTTGTGTTTTGGAGTAATCGTATAATTTCGAGAAGAGATTTGTTTAGTTTCTGCAATTTAGTATTTTGTTTCCGCTGCTTTTGCATTCTGGTTATTTGTGATTGCTGATTATGGCTACTGAAAGAGATGATTCACTTCAGTCTGTGAGTGTGAGGTTGGATGGGAAGAATTATTCGTATTGGAGTTATGTGATGAGAAATTTTCTTAAGGGTAAGAAGATGTGGGGGTATGTTAGTGGGACTTATATGATACCTAAGAATGTTGAGGAGGGAGATGTTGTTTTGATAGATGCATGGGAAGCAAATAATGCAAAGATCATTACTTGGATCAACAATTCTGTTGAGCATTCGATAGGTATGCAGTTGGCGAAGTATGAGACAGCAAAAGAAGTTTTGGATCATCTACAAAGGTTATTCACACAATCAAATTTTGCAAAACAATATCAATTAGAGAATGACATACGAGCTCTTCATCAGAAGAATATGAGTATCCAAGAGTTTTATTCTGCTATGACAGATCTTTGGGATCAATTAGCTCTTACAGAATCAGCAGAATTAAAGGCATGTGGTGCCTATATTGAGCGTAGAGAGCAGCAACGATTGGTACAGTTTTTAACAGTACTTCGCAGTGATTTCAAAGGACTTAGGGGTTCAATTCTGCATCGTTCTCCATTGCCTTCTGTTGACTCTGTTGTTAGTGAGTTATTGGCTGAAGAAATACGTCTTCAGTCTTATTCTGAAAAGGAAATTTTTTCTGCTTCGAATCCTTTAATATTAGCAGTG
Organism: Populus alba; assembly: GCF_005239225.2. Taxonomy (NCBI): domain Eukaryota; kingdom Viridiplantae; phylum Streptophyta; class Magnoliopsida; order Malpighiales; family Salicaceae; genus Populus; species Populus alba. The sequence goes on from NC_133293.1 coordinate 1,244,042, forward strand.
CCTTCTAAGCCATTCTCTAATCATCAGAATAAGCCTTACACAAGGGTTGGCTTCGATGAGTGCAATTTCTGTAAACAAAAAGGTCATTCGAAGGCTCAGTGTCCTAAGTTGAGACAGCAGAATCAAGCTTGGAAGTCTGGCAATCAGTCACAATCTAATGCTCATAGACCACCTCAGGGTTATAAACCACCACACCACAATACTGCAGCAGTAGCTTCCTCAAATTCTATTACCGATCCTAATATTTTGGCTGAGCAATTTCAGAAGTTTCTCTCCTTGCAGCCACAAGCAATGTCCGCTTCTTCTTCCATAGGTCAGTTGCATCATAGTTCCTCAGGTATGTCACACTCTGAATGGGTCTTGGATTCTGGTGCTTCTCATCATATGTCTCCAGATTCCTCATCTTTTACCTCTGTTTCCCCTTTGTCCTCCATTCTTGTTATGAATGCTGATGGCACTCCTATGCCCTTAGCAGATGTTGATTTTGTTGTCACACCTCACTTGTCTCTCCCTAATGTTTATCTTATTCCAAAACTCAAATTGAATCTTGCGTCTGTTGGTCAAATATGTGATTCTGGTGATTATTTAGTTATGTTTTCTGGTTCATTTTGTTGTATACAGGATCTGCAGTCTCAGAAGCTGATTGGGACAGGCCGTAGAGAGAATGAACTATATATTTTGGATGAGTTAAAAGTGTCAGTTGCTGCTGTTGCCGCTGCTACTACTACCGTTGATTTGTCTTCCTTTCATTTGAGTCTTTCATCTTCTAGTTTTTATTTATGGCATTCCCGTCTAGGTCATGTTTCATCTTCTCGTTTGAGATTTTTGGCATCCACAGGAGCTTTAGGAAATTTGAAAACTTGTGACATTTTGGATTGTAGTGGATGTAAATTGGCAAAATTTTTCGCCTTACCTTTTAATCGAAGTATTTCTGTTTCTTCTTCACCATTTGATTTGATTCATTCTGATGTATGGGGACCTTCTCCTGTTGCCACAAAAGGAGGGTCTCGATATTATGTCTCTTTTATTGATGATCATACTCGTTATTGTTGGGTTTATTTAATGAAACATCGTTCTGAATTTTTTGAGATATATGCAGCTTTTCGAGCTCTTATCAAAACTCAACATTCTGCTGTGATTAAATGTTTTAGGTGTGATTTGGGTGGGGAATACACCTCTAATAAATTTTGCCAATTGCTTGCCTTAGATGAAACCATCCACCAAACTTCTTGTACAAATACTCCTGAGCAAAATGGTGTTGCTGAAAGAAAATATAGGCATATTGTTGAAACTGCTCGTTCTCTCTTGTTGTCTGCCTTTGTTCCTAGTGAGTTTTGGGGAGAAGCTGTTCTTACTGCTGTAAGTTTAATTAATACAATTCCATTTTCTCATAGTTCGGGTCTATCTCCTTTTGAAAAGTTATATGGGTATGTTCCTGATTATTCCTCATTTAGAGTCTTTGGTTGTACTTGTTTCGTTCTTCGTCCTCATGTAGAACGAAGTAAGTTATCCTCCCGATCCGCTATTTGTGTTTTTCTAGGCTATGGTGAAGGTAAAAAGCGTTATCGTTGTTTTGATCCAATAACTCAGAAACTTTATGTGTCTCGTCATGTTGTCTTCCTTGAGCATATACCTTTCTTTTCTATTCCATCCACTACTCATAACCTAACCAAATCTGATGTTATTAGTATAGATCCGTTTTCTGAGGATTCTGATATCTCTCCCCATGTTCGATCAATTTATACTCATAACTCTGCAGGTATTGGTACTTTACTCTCTGGCACACCTGAAGCTCCATTCTCATCTACAGCCCCTCAAGCTTCATCTGAAATTGTGGATCCACCTCCACGTCAGTCCATCTGTATTTGTAAGTCTACAAAACTACCAGATTTTGCTTATTCTTGTTATTCTTCATCATTTACTTCCTTTTTAGCTTCTATTCATTGTCTCTTTGAGCCCTCTTCCTATAAAGAGGCAATTCTTGATCCGCTTTGACAGCAAGCTATGGATGAGGAACTTTCTGCTTTGCATAAGACAGATACCTGGGATCTGGTTCCTCTACCTCCTGGTAAGAGTGTTGTTGGTTGTCGTTGGGTGTATAAGATCAAGACTAATTCTGATGGGTCTATTGAGCGATACAAAGCTAGGCTGGTTGCAAAAGGATACTCTCAACAGTATGGTATGGACTATGAGGAGACATTTGCCCCGATTGCAAAAATGACTACTATTCGTACTCTTATTGCTGTAGCTTCGATTCGTCAATGGCATATTTCTCAGCTTGATGTTAAAAATGCCTTCTTGAATGGAGATCTTCAAGAAGAAGTTTATATGGCACCCCCTCCTGGTATTTCACATGACTCTGGATATGTTTGTGAGCTTAAGAAAGCATTATATGGTCTCAAACAAGCACCTCATGCTTGGTTTGAGAAATTCTCTATTGTGATCTCGTCTCTTGGCTTTGTTTCTAGCAGTCATGATTCTGCTCTTTTTATCAAGTGCACTAATGCAGGTCGTATCATTCTGTCTTTATATGTTGATGACATGATTATTACTGGTGATGATATTGATGGTATTTCAGTTTTGAAAATAGTGTTGGCTAAACGATTTGAAATGAAGGATTTGGGTCATCTTCGATATTTCCTGGGTATTGAGGTAGCATATTCACCTAAAGGTTACCTTCTTTCTCAGTCGAAATATGTTGCAGATATTCTTGAGCGGGCTAGACTTACAGATAACAAGACTGTTGATACTCCTATTGAGGTTAATGTAAGGTACTTTTCTTCTGATGGTTTACCTTTGATAGATCCTATTTTATACCGCACTATTGTTGGGAGTTTGGTATATCTCACCATTACTCGTCCAGATATTGCATATGTTGTTCATGTTGTTAGTTAGTTTGTTGCTTCTCCTACTACTGTTCACTGGGCAGCTGTTCTTTGTATTTTGCGATATCTTCGGGGTACAGTTTTTCAGTCTTTTACTCTCATCCACCTCTTCCTTGGAGTTGCGTGCATACTCTGATGCTGATCATAGTAGTGATCCCACAGATCGCAAGTCTGTTACCGAGTTTTGTATCTTTTTAGGTGATTCTCTTATTTCTTGGAAGAGCAAGAAACAATCTATTGTTTCTCAATCATCCACCGAAGCAGAATATCGTGCCATGACATCTACCACCAAAGAGATTGTTTGGTTACGTTGGTTACTTGTTGATATGGGAGTTTCCTTTTCTCATCCTACTCCTATGTATTGTGACAACCAGAGTTCTATTCAGATTGCTCACAACTCGGTTTTTCATGAGCGAACTAAGCACATTGAGATCGATTGTCATCTTACTTGTCATCATCTCAAGTATGGCACCATTACTTTGCCTTTTGTTCCTTCTTCCTTGCAGATTGCAGATTTCTTTACCAAGGCGCATTCCATCTCTCGTTTTCGTTTTTTGGTTGGCAAACTCTCGATGCTTACAGCTGCCGCATCGTGAGTTTGAGGGGAGATGTTAAATAATATTTATGTAGTATTATTTATTAAGGGTAGAATAGTACTTTCAGTTTAACCTATATATACTTTATTTGTATTTAGGTTAAGTCTATGCATTCATAATATATAGATTATTCAGAATTCTAGCCTTCCTTTTGTGTTTGATCTCAATAAGTTTAACAGTAGTTTGGTTTACTCATGCATATGTATAGCTAAAGGTGTAATCTTATGTGGTTCATTTTCTTCTTTTTCCTTTTCTTTTTCTTCCCTTTACGATCTCACTGAATGTGATAAATAGCCATGAGACTTCTTAGTTTAGAGAGAAACCTGTTGTAAGGGAAAAAAAAAAGGGTAAAAAAATGATGCCTTCCTTTCTGTGTTCTGGTTAGTTTTGTATCATAAAGATATGGTAAAACAGTAGCATAGGAAGAAGAAGAAGTCTGCAACAACTTGGTCTCTTGTGGTGAAGGTTTTAACATGCATGATGCGTATATAAGCTTGACAGTGCATATGTTTTTTAGAATGAATTTACATGGTGTGTGTGGGTATGAACTGGAGTTTCAATATTGTGAGGTCCAGTAGGTGTGCATGATATATGGTATTGTGTATTTAATATGTTATAGAAATAGATTTTATTTTAAGTAGATAAGCGCAAAGAGAACATTAGCCCACCTTGAAAAGGTTTTGTTATATCTTATAGTATGACGAACACCAAATCAACATACATATTTAGATGTTGGAAGAAAGATATATATATGCGCGTGTGCACCGGGTAGTTGGCATTATATAAAATAAATAATTTTTTATTTTTAAAATTAATTAATCAATTATGCATGACATCTTATGTTAAGTTATTCAGTTAATTTCACTGAAAAGTAGCTTTTTGAACTATACAAATATTTTGGTTTAAAGATATGCATATTTTAAACTTTATAGACACTCTGAAGAGGTGTGTCTTCTAAATTATCTAGACATTTTTGTCTAAAAAAGTGTTATTTTTTTTATAAATATTAATTTGATATTGATAGAAATCAATTAAGAAAACAATATTATTCTCTCCTTATTTTTTTCCTTACAAACTGTTTGTTTACGTTAATCTTAAATCAAACAAAATTTTTTAAAAAACTTATAAAAGTTGTTGTTTATAAGTTTAAAGCTTTGTTATATTTCTAAATGTATACTGATTTAACCCTGCAACAAATATAATGGGGGCAATTAATATTTTAAAAATAATGATCTTTACACCTCAAAGTCTGTTTGCTATTTCCATTGACATAACAAACTTAAGGTATTAATCTGCAATGGAGTCCAAGACTATGGTGAATTAAGAGTTTGTGAAGTTAGATTGATACAATCTAAGTAAGGTCAAATTCAGATTTTATCGTAAATTTTTCTATCATCCAGTTTTAATCTATTAAGCATAATTCCAAATCAAATTGTTGGATCGAGCTTAAATTTTACCAGAAGAGTCTAGAGATATTTTTCTATGTTGGGATAAAAATTTCAGGTGAGTCGGAGTTCGTGAAGGCAAGATATAGATCAGAACAAGTGAAGCATTTGTATTCATGATCCTATAATCCTATTAGAGCTTGAAAGCATAATTATTGGATCTTGGTTTTGAGCAACTGCACAATGTTGCTATATTGTTTCTCAAAATTAGATTGGTCATGAGAAGAAAATCTTTCCCAACAATCTAATAACTGACTCACACCCAGAGGTCTTTCATCCAACTTCACATGTTCAGGTAATTAGGACATGAATCTAGTCAACAAGCAATCCCTTACATTCCATTAACCCTACTCTAACGCAATCTTCATATCCTTGGTGGTTATATACTCTATCATCTCACATTTTCTATAAGGGATGGTGGAGATGTAATAAGAACACGATATATAAAGTGAGAGCATGGATGTAAATGACATGTTATTAAGTCATGTCCTAAAGGGTCCATTCTATTAGATAGAATATAACCCATAAAGATTTAGGTTTGGTTTGTTTATTCATAGAGATTTTTCAAGTTCTAATATCATCTAAATTACCAACGGAGTAATCCAGTCTTTTAAACTTATACACCCGGGTTAGAGATATAATTCACATAACCAGGCGTATATGGTGGGTTCAATCCGATTAGAAGTTCATGTGAGCATCAATAGACATAAGTCACTCTTTCCACTTAATCTTCCTTTCTAACCTTAGAAGGGATGATCTAGAGTCTAGAGTTTTTATGGGTTTTGCAGTGATGTGTGTCAAACTCATATAAATAACATGAATGCATATCCAAATCAACATGTAAAATATAAAAATTGAATTAAATGAATTAAAATAAACAAATATGAATAAAAGCATGAAATAAAGAATGCAAATAAAATAATTAACTGCTAAAAAATATATAACAATGAAGGACAAACACATAAAATTGGCTTAACTCAAGTCCCTAATGGAGTCACTACGTTATCATATCGTGATGAGAATCAACGATGAAATGGTTTTGGGAAAATAAAGTAATTTTTGGAGTCAGCATTTGGTAATTAAGGAAATTAGAGAATTTAAAATACACAATGGTATAGTCAAAGATTGGGTATCGGGTTAGTTGGGCATAAAGATAGACATGCATCGTTCTTATCACATCCTTTCAAATGAAAGGTTATTATTAGTGGTGTTTTTTTTTTTCTAAATTATTCTATCTAATAAAATTATGAGTTTAGTCATTGTTTATTTATTTATATTGGACATTGGTCTTTAAAATTGATGATAACCTCATAATTGAAGATTTTACTTATTTGTTTTTAATATTTTTTTCTTGGATTTAAATAAGACTATGCCTTCTTGTTTTTTCAAAAATCAATTTGGGGTTTACATTTTCCTAATTCAGCTTTGAAAAATACAATGAAGTTTTATTTACGTGTAAGAAAAATTTAAAAATCAACAAAGTCTCCGATTACGCAAGGACATTTTGTTTTTTTTTTTTTATCATGTTTGGTAATCTAAAAAAGAGAAATATTTGCAGAAAAAAGATTTTTTTAATCCCTTTTTCAAAAACTAGTAATTAGTGACAGAACCCTTTATATTTTAATTTTGGTAATAATAATTAGTAATTAGGGTCTGCTATTACCCCAACGGCCAATTACCCACTTTGAGCCCAAGGCCCAAAAAAAAACCACCCCACCAAACCCCACCCCTCCTCTTCTAAGCAAACCCACAATTAAAAGTCCTCGCTTTGGAGCTACCACAAAGCAAAAATGTCCAGCAAGTCATCATGCTGTCATATCGTGATAAGAATCAGTGACGAAATAATTTTGACAAAACTTTTGACGTCACCACCTAATAATTAAAAAAAACTAGAGATTTTAAAATGTATAATGATTTATTTAAAAATTGAGTATTGTGTTAGTAGTAGTGTATAAGAAAAGAGAGACACCATCTTATTAAGGTTATTATTACTTGTGTTTTTTTTTTTTTCTAAATTATTCTATCTAATAAAATTCTAACCTTATTTATTGTTTATTTATTTAAATTTGACACAAATCCTTAAAAATAAAAAAAAACTTGTGATAATTAATGATAACCCTAGAATTGAAGATTTTAGTGATTTTTTAATATTTTTTCTTGCATTTAAATAAGACTGTGCCTTTTAAAATTTCAAAAATCAATTGGGGTTTAAATTTTTCTAATTCAACTTTAGAAAATATGATGAATTTTTATTTAAGTGTAAAAACAAAATTAAAAATCAACAAGGTCTCTCTTTATGTATGGACATTTTGATTATTTTTTTTAATCATATTTGGTAATTTAAAAAAAGAGAAATATTTGCAGAATTTTATTTTTAATTCCTTTTTTTTAAAATAGTAATTAGTGACAAAACCCTTAATTTTGGTAGTAATAATTAGTAATTAATAACTAATAATTAGGGTTTGCTATTCCCAACGGCTAATTACCCACTTTGAGCCCAAGGCCCAAAAACCCACCTCTTTCTTTTAGCTCGCCCCCCTCCTCTCACAAGTATGAAGTCACAACGATATTCTTGCTAAAGCAATTAAATGATCCCTCCTCTCCTATAAAGCAAACCCACAATTAAAAGTCCTCCGCTTCAGAGCTACCACACAGCAAAAATGTCAAACAAGTCCCCAATTTTTCCCATGCCAGAACCTCAAAACTTCAGCGACTATGGCTTTGACCCACAAATTGATTACTTTCAGGTTTGTTTCAATCTTTATGATCAGTCCTTTATAAATACTCTTAATTATTTGATGTTTTGAAGTGACCCCATTTTCTTTTTAATTTCCATATAAATAAGTTGTCGGAGGAAGCAAGAAATCGCAAGAGAAAGACTACAACAGCAAGGTTTCCCGTTGACTCCATACACTTGAAGCTCCGAAAGCCCATTTCAAATGAAGAGTCTGCAAGTAGAAAGGTCCACAAAGCCAACAAGAAGAAGAAGAAATGGTGGAGAAATGCAATGTTGTTCTTTAAGTGGAAGTGTATCCACAGTAATCACAAAGATTATTATCTTGATCGTGAAGAAGATGTGCTCGAAGCAAGGGCTAGAGCTTTCAGTGCTTCAATCTCTGCAGGATCTGTTTATTTAATTGATAGTTTAAGTGGGTCAAGTACTCCTTCCAGGTCCACTAGCAGACCGTCCTCAGGGCCTCTAGCTGGAACCTTGACTCCTGCAAGAAAAGGTGACATGGAGATACCTTATTTGAGCCTGAGGGAGCTTAACATGGAGCAGCAACAGCAGAGGAGTTCTACTTCTGCTAAGCCAATATATTTGGTCACTTAAAATAAAAAACTTCCTCTAGTATTGTATTATCGGGTCTGTTTAGTGACTAATTACTTGTTGGGTCTTTTAGTTTTATATTCTTGCTGCATCTTTTCAGCTAGTGCAAACTGCAAAGGTGTTTGATCTCTTTTCTTTTTCATGAGTGTTTGTTGCTCCCCTCCCTTTATTGATTTCTGCAACTAATGGAGAAACCCAGTTGTTTGACTATTAAAAGCCTGTTTTGTTTAAAGCTTCTCAGCTACCTTTTGCTTTAAAAGCAGGTTGAAAAGCTTAAACAAAACGGAAACGGGCACTACGGCCGGCATGGCTTGGTAACAAAACGTGCTTCAAGTCATCGTTTCCCTTTGGAGTATTTACTTTCCCTTCTGAATTGTTGACACTTGCACTTTTTTTGAGTAAACTATTTGTGTAACGGTATTTCTGATCCAGAGGCTTAGCACGGAGCTGAGACTCTCTATCTCGTGATTAAATGTATGTTGAATAGTGTAATAATAGTTGTTTTTTAAATAATTTTTTATATTAAAATATATGTAAATAATATTTTTTTTATTTTAAAAAATTATTTTTGATACCAGCATATCAAAAGTCAAAACTTCTAAATTATATAAATTGTATTAAATTTTTAAATTGTTTTTAAAAAAAATTTGAATTTATAGTACCTAAGTGCTTATTCATTGACAGCTGCCATCTTGTGAATGATGCTGAGAGACCTCAGTGATGGATCTTGACGCTTTGCATTATCTTGTGAGCGGTACACTACCCCATTTCACGGGGAAGATTGAAAAAGAGAAAAAAAAAAAAAAAAAAGATTGCTGGGTCTTTTAGAACCAATGGCGCAAGCTCATGTTTGCTTGCGGTGGACGGAGATTCAGCTGGAGTAGTCAAAGTCCTATGTACCTGTTGAGTGTAGGGACCTAGAGCGCGCGCCCCCCCCCCCCCCCCCCATGGCGCAAGCTCATGTTTGCTTGCGGTGGACGGAGATTCAGCTGGAGTAGTCAACGTCCTATGTACCTGTTGAGTGTAGGGACCTACGTCCTATGTACCTGTTGAGTGTAGGGACCTAAAGCCCCCCCCAATCATGTGGATAAGAGGGCTGATAAAACGGCTAGTATTAAATCCTGAGCCACATTTTCTAGTTTCAACAACCAAAAAGATACTAAGAAAAATCCCATAACACAAGCTGTCATGTAACCAATTCAACCAAATAATTTAAGCGGTTAGGTAAGGTATTAAAATGTTTTATATTATTTTCTAACATACCTTCTCAAGTAAAAACTCTTTGGATTTGAAGCTTACATAAATCTATATTACTTTATGCTTAATTTTTATCAAATAAATAGGGTTGATGAGATTCAAACTCATGATTATTTGGTCATTAAGGCTCTGATACCATGTCATAGAACCAATTCAACTCAATAACTTAAGTTGTTAGGTAAGATCTCATGATATGATTTATATTATTCTCTAACACAATCCACAGTTGTCATACCTAGCATGGAGAATATATCGAGTGAACTTGTGGTGAGGCAAACTTGAGTAAATTATTTTTATAAAAATAATATATATGTTTTTAATTTTTTTTAGAGTTGATTTTATAAGGTTTGGATTGGTTTCGAGGGGTTAATAATTAAGACACAAATAAACAAGTAATGTAACTTTAAGGGATTAATCTGGTGATAAAGAAGATTTGAATCCTTATTTATTTTCTTAAGTTTAAATCTTAGAATTAATATGGAAAGGGAAATGGAGATCGGAGATCCAAGTTGACAGAGAAAGGTAAGGGGGCTGTGACTTGTGATTGGTGAAGTGTCGGCATCATCACATCGCGAAGAACACATGCACAAAGGTCCAAAACAAGAAGCGGCGGCGAAATCCTCCATGTGCTTCCCCTCCTCCTCTCTTCTCCTCCCCATTGTTCTCTTTGACCTTGTCCTTTTACCTCAGCAACGTGCCTTTGTCAGTTGGAATTTGGGATGAGCCATTTATTAAGGTCAATATGTTTTTGTTTTTGGAGTTGCGTTTTTATATGGATTTTAATGAGCATTTTATCTTAAATTTTAATTAAAAAAAACTATCTTTTTTTATATATATTTTTTAAATCATAATCACAAAAACTACTTCAATATCAAACACATATCAGCCTGTTTTACAAGGACACATGTTTTAAACCACCTGTATCATTAAAAAAAAAAAAACAATTTCTTATTAGATTTTAAAATTTATTCTTTGACGAAAATATTACTCATAACTTATAATCCAAATATTTCTTTTTAACCTTTTTGGATTTGAATTAGAATGTTGATATTGAAATTATAGATGGCAATCCGTTTTGCTCCTTGAAGTCCAGATTAAACTCTTTTTTATCTCCTTTTAATTGTATAAATTAATTATTATTTTTGAAGCCTACAGATTGTAGCACATAATATTTGTCATTTTCATTTTTGAACCTTATTAGTTAATATTCTATTTTGTCTATTTCTAAAAGATATTAAAAAAAAATTACGTTATCAATAGCATAAGAAATGCTTAATTTTAGAGATTTTTTTTTTTGGAATTTTTGTCCTGGACTGTTAGTGTTATTTCTAAATTGGTCAATCAAATTTTGAACTATCATTTATTTTATATCAATTTAGTTCCGCAGTTGGGTGAATATTGAAACTTTGAATGGTGACTAATTTTTTTTTAAAGAATAAAAAATCACTTGTTTTGTGTTTTTTAAGATGAAAATTCTTGTAGGTGCTAATAAAAATCAAAATTCACTTTGGAAAATAAATTTGCAATCTTTCCAAAGTAAAACGTTTTTATTTTTATTTTTGTTATTACCTATTTTTTACCTCACAAAAAATTAAGAAAAGAAAAAAATAGAAAAAAAAATCCAAAATATAAGAGAACATATATATGAAGAAAACCTAGAGGATTGCCCAAGATTGGAGGTGGAGGACCAAGATGACAAGTGAAAATGTTGGAGGACCAAACATGTAAAATTGACAATATTAATAACCCAATTCTGATTGACAAAAGACCCCATTGGTGAAAATCTTTTTATTTAGGGCAAATAAATACAAATTTGGATAGATAATGACTCAATGAGAATTTTGGAAGGCTTAATTAATTTTATTGAGGACTTAATTATAAGAAAAATTAATTTTTGAAGTCAATTTAGGTTTTTACTTGGAAGAAATTAAAGTCTGAAGGTCAATTTACAATTTCAAATAATTAATTTGGTCAAATTAAGAGCTTAACTATATAAATATTGAAGTTTAATAGACAACTAAGGATTTTCTTGAAGAAATAAAAAATCAAGGACTAAACTAAAAAGGACGCATGAATGCATGGGTTGAAAATTGATCATATTAGGGGCCAAATTGAAAAAATTAGAAGTTTATTGATCAATTAAAGATCAAAATATATAATTTTATAATCAAGGACAAAAGTGTAATAAGCGGTCAACTTTGGGGATGCCAATTAAGTTTAACACATAATTTTGAAACTCGACTTGGTCTAATGACCGGGTCAAGGGTCAGATGGGTTGACTCTAGTCAACCCGAGTCAACTCAAAAAAAATTATCATACTTTAAAGTTAAGTTTTCAAGTGAGGTAGGGATATTATTATTATTATTATTTTTTTTTTTGATTTCATGGATAGTAAAAAGACACGTTGCATAGAAGAGTCTCAACTTATAAATAAAGATTTTTTCTTCTAACAATCAATATAAAAAGGCAGCTTCTGGAAGAATTGAATGGGACAAGCTAGCTTTTGTCTTTCCTTGATTCAAGTCGTTGTAAGCAGCTGGTGTTGAAGCTGAATATATATTGCATACTTGAAGCTTTTGATCATATATGAGAAGTTTCTGCTAGAGAATTTTGGAGAATATTTGAAAATTTTTGCAAGATTTTTGTTGAGATATTAAAGTACATATTGAAGATATCTAGTTGTTGAAGGAGGGTTGTCCTCTTGTTTTGGTAAGTTAACTGCTTGCCAGTCATTAAAAATGAAGAAGAGACTATCCCTTCTACACCTCTTTTTGTATTTTCTCTTATGTTTCGAGATGATGTCTTTTCTGTTTTGACCACACAGCTGCTTGAATTTACAAAGAATAGAAAAAAAAGGAAGCCGGGTTTACCCAAGTCGACCGGGTTTCGCCAAGCCAACTCTCTGACTTAGACCCGGATCGGTCCCAGGCCCGGGTTGGCCGGGTTCCAAGTTGACCCACCGGGCTGATCCGGGTTTCAAAACTATGGTTTAACAGAGGTAGGATTTTATGGAATTAAAAGTTTTTTAGACAGTTATAGATGCAATTATAAGCAATTAGAAGAAAATAGACTAAATTGTAATTTACCAAAATTCTAAATTAAAAACCCTAATTTTTAGGGTTTAGTTTAGACAACGCATCATTTAGCCACTATGTATTCTAAATTAATTTTTTTGCAATCAAATCCTCCATAAATTCTATGAAACCTTGGATAAAATTTAATTGAGTCCATAAACATTTTATTTTGAACTTTTCTTTCTCAACTTGAATTTTCTTTGTCAATAGGGCTCTTATCAGTAAAAAAAAAATAAAATATAACGTCAAATTTTAATTCTTGTATTTCTGAACCTCCTCAACTAATTCCTAGCCATTTTATGGGTGTTCCAGCATCCTTTTCTTACTTCTATTATTATTTTTTATTCCTTCTAAATATTTTTTTTATTTTTTGTTGGGGAACCCCAAAATGGATAACAACACAAATGATGACTTGTGGTATATTACAAAAAGAAATGGAAGAAAAGGATGATGTTGTATGTATGATAAGTTTCCAAGAAAAGAAAGTAGAGATTTGTAAGCTTCAACATATTGAGAGTGGTCCACCAAAGCTCATCCTAACAAGGCCTGCCATTACCTACAATGATAATTGCAATACATTGCTTTATAATTATAGAAATTCTCCCAATATTGAGAGTCCTGCTTCTGTATTTCAGACCAAGATTGATGGATTAATTTAAAGTGACAAGTGTTTTATGCCTCAAGAATTAGAAGGCAATGAAAAGCCAGAGACAAAGAGGTTGTAGCTATCAAAGATATGTAAATAAGCAAACTCGTGAGTGATGATGAAGCCGAAGAATTCCTAAAATTAATGAAGTGTGGTGAGTATAATGTGGTAGAGTAGCTGGAAAAAAAAAAAAAAAAAACCTTGTCGAGATATTCTTGATATCTCTTATCTTGAGTTCAAAGCCCCACCGTAATGCACTGTAAATAGTGTTGAACGAGGCATATGTGCCCCAACACATGGCCCAAAAGACTAAAGTTATATATGATTCACACGTTAAAAATTAAATTTTTAATTTTTTTATTAAATAAAATTTGAACACAATTTTTTTTTATATAGTTTTTATTTAAGTAAGAATTATTTCTAACCAAATATATTTATAATTGTTTTTTCATGTTAAGAGTTGAGACAAAATGGTAAAATCTGACATTTGCCAATAACAACATATTACAACCTGCAAACCAATGATGTTCTCTCCTTTTATTCCATGTTACATGGTGTTCCACTAGTATGGTTGTCGACGGTTGCTATCTATAAATTTTTTATATTGTTATTAAACCTGGTTCAGTTTGATAAGTAAATATGATAATTTATTGACCTAGCCTTTAGATCTAACTAAATTTTAAATAAAATTGAGTGAAAATTAGCCTGGTGTAATCCAATTAACTTGACAGATCTACATACGACTTAATCAACCAGGTTAAAACATGATTTGACTTTAAATAAAATCACAAAAAGATATTGTTTTAATGTTTTTTTTAATATTAAATCAATGATGTTTTAGATTAACCCGAATCAATCTGTCCCACCAATACCTTAAGTTATGGGCCCAGACAAGTTTAATAATTTTTTTAAAAAATTTATTTTTATTTAATCATATGATAATAAAAATAAATATTTACAAAAAACAAAAATAAAATTATGAATGAGAAACATTTTTTATTTCATCAAATTATCTTTCTTATTCATGTGATTTTTTGTTTGTTTTGATAATAAAATGAAATTTTTATTAGCAATATAGTTTATTGAATAAAAATCAATAGCAATAAAAAATATTAAAAAAAAAAACTACAACTATTAGAACTAATAATATATATTTTTAATTGAAAACCCAATTTTTCTATTCACGCATGTTTTTTTTTGTTGAGAAACATATTTTTTTAAGTATAAATTATTATGATCATTAAAGTAAATTTTAATTAAAAACATTATGTCTCAGTTATTTTTACATACCTAATGCAAAAACTATGAAAACAATAAATTTAAGAAAATAATATAAAAAAACTCACAGTAAAGAATTAAAAAAACATTTTATTTTTTTTCAATATTATTTTAAAAATTATGTATTTAAAGCTAACACATAATATATTATCCATAAAACAATCAATAATACGATTATAAAAAAGCACAAATATTAAAAATAATGACATAATCAATCAATCACTTAAATATTATTTTAATAAAAAATTATATAAAAAAAAGACTATTTATGCACATCGTCAAAATTGAAAATTTTGACCTGTATATGGATGAATTAAAAGTTTAATTATTAAAATACTATCAATAATTAAGAGTTCAATAATTGAAGCCTTTTTTCATATGAAACAAAATCTCTTCACCGTCATCAGATCTTAGAAGATAAGCAAATGACATAAATTAAAATACTATCAATAATTAATGCAAAGGTGGTATACTGTCAGCTAAGAGCCAGTGCTGGATGCAGGACTTGGCGGTGGGGGTTCACTTTTCTTCGGAATGGTAGAGACGTGTACTTAAATATATTAAATACTGTCAATAATTATTAATTACCACTGGTCCACTGGAGTATCAGAAATAACAACAAGAACTCCATTTTCTTGCACTATAAGAATCTCAGAAATCAAGAACAAAACTTTTAACGCACAAACAAAAACCATGGACTCCATAGAACACAGAACCATTCATGCTAATGGCATTACCATGCATGTAGCAATCAAAGGCTCAGAGAATGCTCCGGTTATTCTATTTCTCCATGGATTCCCCGAATCATGGTACTCCTGGAGATACCAGATCTTAGCTCTATCCTCACTTGGCTATAGATCTGTGGCACCTGACTTGAGAGGGTATGGTGACACAGACGCCCCAGCTGAGATTACAAGCTACACATGCTTCCATTTGGTTGGTGATTTAATTGGGTTGCTTGATGTTGTGGCACCAAATGAAGATAAAGTTTTTGTTGTGGCACACGACTGGGGTGCTATTATAGCTTGGTATATGTGTTTGTTTAGACCAGATAGAGTTAAAGCTCTGGTTAATACCAGTGTTTTGTTTATTCCGAGGAATCCTGAGAGGAAATTTGTTGAGACTTTGAGGACTCTTTATGGTGATGATTACTACATGTGCAGATTTCAGGTTTTTTCTTTGATCAGTTCATTTTATTTTATGATTTCAGTTATGGGTTCTTTGTGTTTTGCATGAAGTTTCTTTCTTGTTCAAGTAGTATGAGAATGGAAGATTTTCTTTTTCCTCTTAATCTTTTTCATCTTGAACTTACCTATCATTTTTCCAACACAAACTGCTTGATTGTCTTTGCAGGAGCCTGGAGTGATTGAAGCTGAGTATGCAGAGAGAGGCACGGAGAGAGTTCTGAAGGAATTGTTAACGCACCGAGTTGCAGGACCTCTTTTTTTACCTAAAGGTAAAGGTTTAAATGGAGCCCCGCTGGATGCTCCACTTGTCTTGCCCTCTTGGTTGTCTGAGGAAGATTTCAAGTACTACACCAACAAATTTGAGCAGAAAGGCTTTACTGGAGGATTAAACTATTATCGGAATCTGGATAGGTGTGTTTCCCTTCCAGTTGTTATTTAGTGCATTGAGATTTCTCAGCAACGTCGATTTTACCGTGGAAAATCTCCAGTAGTCTGGTGTTGTTTCAGTCTTTCAATTCTGTTCTGGTTACTTCCATGGCACTATATATCGCACATTGATTGGGACTAGGGGCCTTTTATATTTACTTGAGATGCTATAAGAGATTACCTTTCCTTGCATTGAATTGAAGTTCTTATTTCCATGTCGCTATGGTGTATTGATCGGGACAAGGGCCTTGTTTCAGTATATCAGCTGGCGTTCGAGATGGGGACGTCTGCTTTTTTGATGCTGATCTGATCTTTTAACAGATTTAATCCCATCTTGTTCTCTTTTTTCCCATGATTGTTCTTGCTTCATTTTCCCTTTTTCTAAATCCTTTTCTGCAGGAACTGGGAGCTCACCGCACCATGGACAGGGGCTCAGGTGACAGTACCTGTCAAGTTTATTATTGGTGATGGGGACCTGACCTATAATTCTCTTGGCGGGAAGGATTATATAGACTCAGGCGGGTTCAAGAGAGACGTTCCATTTTTAGAGGAACTAGTCGTAATGGAAGGAGTAGGGCATTTCCTCAATCAAGAGAGGGCGGATGAGATCAATAAGCACATTTATGATTTCTTTCAAAAGTTCTAGTTTGCTTCTTCGTTCTCCTCCTGCTGTCTTTGCTGGAGAGTTAGAGCATGTTCGGCACGGCGGTGCAAAACCGTGCCTTAAAACAATGTCTATGTATGCCTTTGTTTGTAAGAGAGCATCTTCAATAGAAAATGCTATAATAAAAAAATAAATGAAGAAAATAGTTTTTTAAATAGTATAAATATAGTTTTTTTTTTATTATGTGGATTCCAATAGTAAAAAACTATTTAGAAAAATCAATTATATTTTAATATATTTCATGTTAAATTAATTTTAATATAATTATATAAATAATTTAGATATTTTATATATAATATAATTATGATATTATTAATTATATAATTAATATGAATAATTTATAAAAGTAATATAAAATTAATGTGCCCGTTTGGCATTGCGGCCAAACCGGCTTTTCACCAAAATTCAATTTTTTTTTTTTTGCTAAAATTGAGTGCGGTTTGTACTTTTTGGATCGTTTTAATGTGCTGATGTCAAAAATAATTTTTAAAAAATGAAAAAATATTATTGGCATGCTTTTCGACACGAAAAGCTATTTGAAAAGCAACCGCTACCATACTCACAAACACCCTCTAAAGCTTCTCAGCTGCTTTTTGCTTAAAAAGCAGGTTGAAAAGCTTAAGCAAAACGGAAACGGGCACTACGGCCGGCATGGCTTGGTAACAAAACGTGCATCAAGTCATCGTTTCCCTTTGGAGTTTTTTCTTTCCCTTCTGAATTGTTGACACTTCCACTTGTTTTGAGTAAGCTACTGTTTGTGTAACGGTATTTCTGATCCCGCGCTGAGACTCTCTAACTCGAGATTAAAAATGTGTTTTGCAGTGTAATAATAATTATTTTTCAAATAATTTTTTATATTAAAATATATAATAATGATTTTTTTATTCTTAAAAAAAATATATAAATGGTATTAAATTTTAGTAAAAAATAAATAAATAAATTTTCATTGACTGCTACCATCCTGTGAATGATGCTGAGAGACCTCAGTGATGGATCTTGACGCTTTGCACTTTTTTTTGAGTAAACTACTGTTTGTGTAACAGTATTTCTGATCCCTCTAACTCGAGATTAAAAATATGTTTGACAATGTAATAATAATAATTTTTTAAATAATTTTTTATTTTAAAATGTATGGTAATGATTTTTTTATTTTTAAAAAAATATTTTTAATACTAATACATTAAAACGATTTAAAATATATAAACTGTATTAAATTTTAATAAAAAAAACAAAATTAAATTTTCATTGAAAGCTGCCATCTTGTGAATGATGCTGAGAGACCTCAGTGATGGATCTTGACGCTTTGCATTATCTTGTGAACGGTACACTACCCCATTTCATGGGGAAGATTGAAAAAGAGAGAGAGAAAAAAAGATTGCGGTGGACGGAGATTCAGCTGGAGGAGTCAACGTCCTGTGTGCCTGTTGAGTGTGGGGACCTAAAGAACCCCCCCCCATCATGTGGAGAAGAGAGCTGATAAACGGAGATCGGAGATCCAAGTTGACAGAGAAAGGTAAGGGGGCTGTGACTTGTGATTGGTGAAGGGTCGGCATCCTCACATCGCGAAGAACACATGCACAAAGGTCCAAAACAAGAAGCGGCGGCGAAATCCTCCATGTGCTTCCATTTCAATCAAGCACCCCTCCTCCTCCTCTCTCCTCCTCCCCAGTGTTCTCTTTGACCTTGTCCTTTTCCCTCAGCAACGTGCCTTTGTCAGTTGGAATTTGGGATGAGCCATTTATTAAGGTCAATATGTTTTTGTTTTTGGAGTTGCGTTTTTATATGGATTTTAATGAGCATTTTATCTTAAATTTTAATTAAAAAACCATGTTTCATAGGTTTTTTTTTTTTTTTTTTTCAAATCATAATCACAAAAACTACTTCAATATCAGACACATACCAGCCTATTTTATCAGGACACATGTTTTAAACTACCCGTATCACTATTTTTTAAGAAACAATTTCTCATTAGATTTTAAAATTTATTCTTTGACGAACTTATTACTCATAATCTATAATCCAAATGTTTCTTTTTAACCCTTTTGATTTGAATTAGAATGTTGATATTGAAATTATAGATGGCAATCCGTTTGCTCCTTGAAGTCCAGATTAAACTGTATTTTTTTCTCCTTTTAATTGTATAAATTAATTATTATTTTTGAAGCCTAGAGATTGTAGTACACAATATTTGTCATTTTCATTATGTAACCCACCCTCACTCTAGTGAGTTTATTGACTAAATAAGTTAATATTCTATTTTGTCTATTTCTAAGAGATATAAATAAATAAAAAATTACGTTATCAATAGCATAACAAATGCTTAATTTTAGAGAGTATGTTTTTGGAATTTTTGTCCTGGAATTCTAGTATTATTTATAAATTGATCAATCAAGTTTTTAACTATCATTTATTTTTAGATAAATATTATATTTTATATCAATTTGATTCGACAGTTGGGTGAATATTGAAACTTTGAATGATGACTAATTTTTTTTTTTAAATAAAAAATCATTTTTTTGTGTGTTTTAAGATGAAAATTCTTGTAGAAGCTAATAAAAATCAAAATTCACTTTTTAAAATAAATTTTCCAATTTTTCCAAAGTAAAAGGTTTTCATTTTTATTTTTGTTATTACCTATTTTTCACCTCATAAAAAATTAAGAAAAAAAACTCCAAAATGCAAGAGAACATATATGAAGAAAACCTAGAGGATTGCCCAAGATTGGTGGTGGATGACCAAGATGACAAGTGGAAAAGTTGGAGGATCAAAACATATAAAATTAGCAATATATATTGATAACCTAATTCTGATTGACAAAAGGCCCTATTGGTGAAAATCTATTTATTTTAGGGCAAATAAATACAAATTTGAATAGATAATGATTCAATGAGAATTTTAGAAGGCTTAATTAATTTTATTGAGGACTTAATTACAAGAAAAATTGAATTTTGAAGTTAATTCAGGTTTCTTGTAACTTATTTTTGGGTCCCCACACAAATGAAAAAAATAAAATAATAAAAATAAATAATAAAATAAAAATAAAAATAAAAATAAATATATAGCCGGAAAAAAAATTATAAAAATAATAGGAGGCTGGAGCGCTTAAAAAATAGTCAGAAAAATTGATTAAGGAGGTTCAAAAATACAAATATTGAAATTTTGACAATATATACTTGAATGATGAGAGCCTTATTGGAAAAGAAAATTCAATTTGAGGAGAAAAGTCTAAAATTAGAGGTTTATAGACTCAATTGGATTTTAATGAAGGTTTAATTGAATTTATAGATGGTTTAATGGCAAGAAAAATTGATTTTTAAGTCAATTTGGACCTTAATTGGAAGAAATTAAAGTTCAGGGGTCAAAACATAATTTTAAAGAGTTGATATGGTCAAATCAGGGGCTTAATTGCATGAATATTGAAGTTTGGTGACCAATTAAGGACTTCATGGTATAAATCCAAAATCAAGGACCGAACTGGAAAAGGCGTGTAAATATAGGAACTGAAATTGATTGAATCAGGGACCAAATTGAATAAATTTAAAGTTTATTAATCAATTGAGAGTCAAAATGCACAAATTCAAAACCAAGGACTAAAATGAAAAAGGAGGCCAATTATAGGTGTGACGATTGAAGTTGGCAGGGATGCAATTGAATTAATTCTTGAAATCAAAATTACATTTGAGGACTTAAACGAACAAAGGATAAATTAAGGATTGATTTGGAAGTAGACGTGCTGGACATGTAGCAGGGGAAAAAGGAAACTTTTGTTTTTTTCTTCTTTACTCCTTCCTACCGCATGCTCTACCAAAGCCCAAAGCCCCACGCCCCTTCATGATGAAACCAACGAAGTTGCACCCTACAATCCACACCTATTGGCCACCTCGTCTGGCACTGTGATAGGGCAGGAAGGTGCCGCTCCCCATATGCAGCGATAGGGGGGCAATAGGGACGCCCTCACTCCCCTTTTCCCTATAAATACGACTCTCAACACCAGCACATGAGAGAAAAGAAATGAAAAGGAAAGGAACCGAAGAAGGAGAGAAGACAGAGAGAATAGAAAAGAGAGGAAGGAAAGATTATGGGGAAGCTCAAAATCGGGGGGGGGAATTTGAGAGAGAAATAAACAGGAGAGCAAGGAGTATAAAGAGGGAAAACACTTAACAACGAAAGAAGAGGAAGAAAAACGACACACTAGAAGAGAGGGGAAGAGCAATAACCTCTCTCTTCGCTGCTTGAAGTTGTCGTCTATGAGCCACGATACCGCCACTAGCCTCCACCGCAGAACCGCCAGTGAAGCAGCCAGACCAGCAAGGCACTGCCTTTTCCGTGCTAGGTACCTCTTCTTTCCCTTCCACTTTTACTTCGTTTTTGGCATAGGTGTCTCCTGCATGCAGAACGATATTCTTTCTGCTTGTAGGAGGATGGGAGGGGGGAAATAACCCCCCCTATTTTTTCTTTTCTGGCCCAACCCTTATGTTTGGGTGGGGTCCTGCCCAGACCCAAAACAGTAGAGTGAACTGTTGGGCCGAGATCGGCCTAGTTAGCAGGGTCGGCCCAGCCCACATAATTATAATATTATATTATATATTATAATGTTTAATATATATATATATTAAAAAAATTCTGAAAAATCCTTAAAAAGTTAGTTGATTTTCTTGCATATATATATATATATATTATCAAAATTGCTTAATACTGGTTTGTATTTTTATACCATAAAGATACAAATCCAATATTAAAAATATCTGATTTTTGTCAAAACATTGCAAAACAAATTTTGTAAAAACAAAAAAATATATTTTGTTTTTCTTGCATACGACCAAGTCTCTCAAAGATAAGAAAAATCATCACATCGTATTTTCATACAACAAAAAAAATCATTTTGTTTTTTATACATAAAACACAAAAAAATTAAAAAAAAAAAAAGGTTTTAGCATGCACTTTGGCTTTAATAACAAGTTTGTTAGCGCTATGAGAACTAGACCAGTATTTTCAAAAATTCTAAAAAAATATTTGTCTTTTTTTAGTATCTGGGATTATGAATTTATACATAAAATGTATTTCTGATATTAAAAATATAGTTTTATATAGACGTTAGAATGACTAGATTTTTACCTGATAAGATAAGGACCTTCTTATTGAGAAGCACTTTTCTTGAACCATAGATAGACCAATAATTAAAAATATAATAACATCTTAGCTTTTTATCAGACAATCAAACAATGCAGCTTACCTTAGATAAGGCGTATTTGGGGTGCTAATACCTTCTCTTTACGCAGTCAGTCCTAGTACTCGATCTCTAAGACTAGTTAGGGTTCCTAGTGATCAAAATACTAGGTGGCGAATTCCATTCCATTTTTCACCGATAAAAAACAAGAATTTCTTGTCTCCCCATATTTTCCAAATAGATACATACATTTAGATTGAAGTGGAATATTCGTCGCGACGTCGCACACATGTGATAGAATGACAACTCCACTAGGGACTTTGTAGACTAAGCTTTGTTTTTGTTTGATTTGTTTGTGTTTTCATGTGTTTATTGTTAGTTTGTCTTTCCTTTTGTTATTTTCTTATATTTTTTAAATAAATTAAACATACTATTCATGCATTATATAGAACTATCTCATATATCACATACTTTGATTTTGAGAAGCACACACAAGCCTTAAGTTAGGTGGGGGATTAGCAATTTGCTCTAGGACTATTGGTCAGGGTTTAGATGCGTGAAACACCCAACTCATATCTTTGTGCTTGCTTGATAATGGTGGGCATACGTGCCTTAATTGTTTCTTTCAACGCCTCCATACTGTCTTTACGAAGAATGTCACTGGGCAGATATGAGACCCTTTAAAGACCAGGTAGAAAACCTACCCATTATCACTAAATAAATAAAGCTTGTCCTTAGGATATGTATCTTACTTTTATTTGCATCAATATTAATAATGTTGAATTCATCAATCCAGGTTTTGAGCTGAAATCATGACTAAGTACCTATCTTTCCAAGAGTTTGGGCAAGAATCTGAGTTGACTCAAGTAGCTGAAGGAAAATGTCCAAGAATCGATGCTAACGAGTTACCTTACATTACCAAGATAAATCACATGGTAAATGACTTAAGGAAGTTATTGTCTATTATGGAATATATTAATGAGACTCTTTTTGAAAGGCGATATGGGAGAATTGCACAAGAAATGAGGTTACCCGTACAAGCAGCAACAATCAAAGCCTTACTGAATTTTTAGGATCCTAGTTATCGGTGTTTTACCTTCGGGAATATTGATATGACACCTACCTTGGAGGAATGCGAGAGGATTCTAGATTTTCCAAACAACAGCCACAAGATTTACTTAAGGCAAAGATTTGAAGACACAACTTCGAAGGTAGTCAGTTTATTAGGCCTGGAAAAGATCAGCCAATGTAGAGTCACCGAGGGGGGGTTTAAATGGAAGGTCATTGAAGCTCAAATGAAGAAAAATGTTGAAGAAGGCAAGTTGGGAGATGAACGATAAGGTTGGTGGCCTTTACCATCTTTGGACTAGTATTGTTCCCTTCCGAAATCGGTGGCATCAGTTTAGAAGCCACAAATGTCTTCATAGAATACGAGCATGACCAGATCAATCCCTCTTTAGCCATTTTAGGAGAAATCATGTTATCACTCAACCACTGCAAAACACATGGAAAAGGAGCCATAAGATGTTGCATCCCTATGTTGTATTAATGGATTATCAGTCATATTGAAACATCAATGGACATCTTTAACAACTTCTGGTGGTTTGACCTGCGACTATTAAAAGTTACCATAGATGAGACTTAGAAGAACTGGGATGAGAAAGCATGGATAGATAAATATGCAGCATTGCTAAGGAGCAACTTCAAATGGAAAGCACCGTGGATGAACAACGCTATCTGCATAATGAGATGTGGAAGCAAGATATGGGTTCCTCTGATTGGTGTAACTAGATACATCGGTTATGCACCCGCACTTGTAACAAAGCAGTTGGGTGGAATGCAACACACACCAAGAACTCTGGGTTTAGCCGATTTCATAGGTTTATTCAAGCACCAACCATTCCTCGAACAGATAGAACTTATCCGACAAGATTGGGAAAGACCCTTTTATGGTAAAAAAGGAAGAAGGGAGCAATTTTGAAACATCATTTAGCCATAATTATGTAGTTTGGAGGAATGAAGAGCTTTCTGAAGTGAGGGGTTTCTCAACACTAAAACATCCAGAATCAACAATAGAGAAACCAAAAAGGAAAAAGGACTAATAATAATTCTTCATTTGGTGAACTTTTAATATTTTTAATAATTTTTTTGAAAAGCAAAAACAAACAGGGTCTAAAAGTTCACCCTCGAGTTCAAACATTAAAAAATAATTAAGATAAGAAATGATTATTTCAATTATATAGTCTAGGACCATTGGTCCTTCCCATAAAAAAAAAAAAAAACAAGTAATGGCTATTTAGAGTTAGAAGTGAGCAAAACAATCAAAAAACAGATTAAATCGAGAAAAATGAAAAAAAACTAACCAAAAAAACCAAACCATGAAAAAAAACTGATTGAAACGATTACAATTTTAAGAAAACTGACCAGTTCGGTTCGATTTCGGTTTTATAAGCCTGAAACTGAAAAAACCAAAGCGAACTGAACCCAAACTAAAAAAAATAGAAAAAAACAAGGCCAAACAAGAAAAAACCAAGCTAAATTGAAAAAACCGAGCCAAACTGGTTTTTGTCCTAAAAAACTGAACCAAACTGAAACCGTCAGTTTGAACCGGTTTCAGTTTTTTTTTTTTTTAAATTCGGTTTGGTTAGTTTTCTTTAATAAAAACCAAACCGAACCGAAAATAATCATCCCTATTCAAGGTGGTTGAATTATATTTGCTCCATCATATCTTCTATTTTTCATTTCGTATCCTTAACCTTAATTATCATCTCCTTGTATTTTAATTTGTCCATGTACATAATTATAGTAACATAGTTGAGTATTATTAGTCCAAGAGTAACCAACTCCATTAATTTTTCTTGAAAAAATTCACCTTTTTAAACCTATGGAGAATTAGTGAACAATAACTGAGAGTGGAGAGGGGACCGTTTAATGAAAGAGTCGATGAACTTCAATGACCTAAAAGCTTGAAATTGTGAGAGCTAGAATTAGTTTTTCCCTCATAATATATTACGCACTAAAATCGTATGTGTATTGTTTGGGAATTTTATCGAAAGGGCAACCACATGTGACTTAGAGTATGTTTGGTATTGCAGTAGTTGTTATAGTTGTAGTTTGAAAAAAGTTATTTTTATAAAAAGTACTTTTAATTGAGGTTGGTTTGAAAAAATAGGTGTTTGGTTAAAACTATGGTTGAAATTGAGGTTGAAGAAAAGATAATTTAATGTGTTTAGTTAAGAATGCTTTTGAAATTGAGGTTATAAAATAATTTTAAAAATATATATATATATATATATATAATATTAATATTGATGGTTTTAAATTTAAATATTGTAGAATTAATTATTCCTATTACATCATGAAATAAATAATACTTTATATAAAATATTTTTTATTATTCCATTAAACTATTTATAATTTCATTACATACAAAATTCATCCGATAAGAACTACAGTTTTCATAATTTTTTGAGCGTGTAATAAAATATTATCAGATATAAAATTGATATTACAGTGTGAGTAAATTTAATTCACTCTATACTAGTTTTTCAGGAAAAAAAAGTGAATGAACTTAATTCACTCTAAACTAGTTTTTTTTTTTTTAAAAAATATTAATAAAATTAACACACTGTAAAAAAAATATATGTGAACACTGCAAGTGAATTGCACTTATTTTTTAAAGTGAACAGTGTACAAATGTACACTGTTGATGCTAATTGCACTTTCAGTGAACAGTGCAATTAGCATGCACAGTGCGTGAAAAGCAAGATTTCTTTGCTTTTCATTAACAATGTTTCGGACACAAAAATTACGTGGGATCCATGCACAGTAAATTATTTTTTTTCATTACCAAACAGCTGCAAACTGTATTTTAATTAAAACACAGCCGTAGCCATGTAAATAAACAGCCTCTTAATTTGTTCGTGGGGTGTGAGGTTCATTACAAGTTACCTTATCAAAAGAGGGTCATGAGTTTTGTTAAATCACAAATAAAAAAAAAAACACTTTTCCACCATTCATTTGATAGTGAACCCTCAATAATATAAGTTTAAAATATTTATTTAAGTCAAACCCAATCTCAGTTAAGTTTTAATCAGGTTATTTATTGATTTATTTAGTTAATTAGATTTAATTAAATTAATTTATATATGATTTGATTTAAAACCTAATTTATATTATATACCATGTTAATATAATATTAGTTTTAAAAAAATTCCAATAGAGTTTTAACTTTTCTTAAATTGGTTTTTGAACATGAGCTTGCCCATGATGGACAACCCAATCCATATCCAAATCCAACAACAATTAAAAAAATTATTATTGTTTTGATTATTATGTCATCCATTTGTACAAAATAATAACAAAAACTAAAACAATTAAATGTGGGCTACTGTTTATATGAAATAATGAAAACACTTGTTTATTTTTTCTTTTTTTAGTTTTGATTTTTTTTCATAGAACCTTTCTATAGCCTAATTAGCTAAAATTATGGTAGAAATACTACATTAAAAGATAAAAGACTAAAAATGTAATACATTGAAGAAAATATATTGACTAACTTCAAATGCACAACAATTTTTATTTTGATAAAAAAAATTATTTTTATTTATTTTTTAATTCATATGTTTGAGAGAGGATAGAGAAGCTCGTCGAAAAATAATAGCAGAGAGAGGAAGTTGTTAATTGTCATGATTCTAACAACCAAAATTATCAAGTTTGGTGTAAAAAAGTTCTATTTGATTAGAGAAGTTTGATGGTATTGATTTTTTTTTTTTAAAACATGTTGAGATCAATAGATCAAGTTTGGTTTTGATTTTTGAGATTTAATTAATTTTTTTAGTTATTTTGAGGTATTTTGCAATTGTAAGGTAGTTTGTATGGTGTGTTTGATATGTTTTTGGATGAAATGAATTGAAACAAGGATTTTAGAGAAAACCTTACCCTAGATTTTCTAGTTACCATGGGCAAAATCAAATGACAAGTTATCTACCACTATAAGCAAAGAATCTACCACTATAGGCAAAGATGACAAGTTATCTACCACTATAGGCAATCCACCACCTATTTAATAAAATAAAAAAAAGGAGTGAACAACCTATGAAAAGAATAATAATAAACAAAACTCTAGCGTGTCTAGACTTTTTAATTTAGGTCAAGCTCACATGTCTAACCAGTTTTTGTTTTTAATTAATATACATTTACAGTTTTTTTACAATTAATTAATTAATTTAAAATATATTAATTCATTAAACTCTTAATCAATTAAAAATATATTTTAGATGTTATTTTATTAGATACTGTCACACCCGACATCGGCGGCGACCCAAAAAAGAAATAAAATCTTTGATTATGGAAAAAAGAACAAATTACTGGCTTCTTGTTCTTTTAGAAAAAAAATATGTTTTATTTGAGGAGTCGCCACCTAGTATTATGGTCACTAGGAACCTGCTAACTGGTCAAGAGAGATCTTATGGTACGGGACTGGTTGAGGCTAGGGAAGGTATTAGCACCCCTAGCGCACCCTACCTGAGGTAAGCTGCATTGCTGTTTTAATCTTAACTTGCTAAATTTTTTATTTGTGTGTAAGAACGTATGATATTATTGACTCTAACTTCAATGAATAAACCTAAGAAATAAATTTAAATCAATGCAGGTATATTTCCAACTCTGGCGTCGGTAAATATTCACCATAAATAATTCTAATTAAAAAAATTCAACCACGAATAAATCCAACTCTGGCGTTGGTAAATATTCCACCACAAATAATTTCAATTAAAAATCCGACCACGAATAAATCCAACTCTGGCGTTGGTAAATATTCCACCACAAATAATTTCAATTAAAAATCCGACCACGAATAAATCCAACTCTTGCGTTGGTAAATATTCGTGGCCCTTAAAAAAATTAAGACATGCAAAATTTTTGTCTACACTTTTTATTTTTTATATTTTTTTTATTATCTCTATTTTTTTTGGGCCGGGCTGGGCCAGGCCCAGCCCAGCATAATTTCTTTGGGGCTGGGCCCAGCTCAGCCCATATGGGCTGGGCTATGCCCAGCCAGCCCGGTTGGGCTGTATCGAAGCGCACGCGTGAAGTGAATTCACGCGTGCCTTGAGCTGTGCGAAGGTAATTAAATTACCTTCGCGCAGTGTAATTGCAACTTGATTTGAACGAAAACAAAAAAAATGAAGAGGAACGGCGTACCTGCTCTGCGAGGCAATGAAGACGATGGTGAAGCTCTGGCTGACCGACACCACCTTTTCTCCTCTGCTCCGTCTTCTTCTTTCCTTTGCTTCTGTGTTCACTGATTGCTTTCGTGTTCCAGTAGATTTGAAAGGATGAAAAAAAAACCTTACAATGAAGACGCCGGTTTACTGTGGATGTCAATTGTTGAGTCTTCTTTCGTTTTTTCTGTTGCAGGGATAAAACAATGGCAGGGGCAATCCTTGTTTGTGTGTATGCTACCCTTTTCCTTCCTTGCTCTCTGCGTGTTGCTCTGCTTTTTCCTCTGTTTTTTTTTTTTCCTGATTTTTGGTTGTGTGTGATTGGATTCTGGGACTAAACAAAAGACCGGTTTAGCTCTCTGTCTACTTCCTTTTTGTTCACTCTGCTTTTGGGTTTTTTGTTCTTTGTGTCTTTTGTGCTCTGGTTTTTGAGTTTTTTCTTTGTCTCTCCCTCCCCCCGCGAGGTCTTCTTTGCTTCGCTTTTATAGAGACAGCAGTAGCCTCGGTGGTGGTAACGGCTGGCCTCCCCTAAATGCTTCGTAACCGGCGCCTTCAATGGAGAAAACGTCCGCGCCAACGGACGAAACGCTTCTGCCTTTAATGGCAGAGAGCCGTTGCAGAGACGGTGAACAGTTGTTGCAAAACGGCCTCATTTTACTGGCTGCGAATTTAGTCCTTGTGATACTTCTAATTTTTGCAATCAAACCCCTGGTTAAAATATAATTAGATCCTTACATTTCTGCGCCATTTTCAAGTTGGTCCTTGGACTTTAACGTTTGCAATTTGGACCCCAATTAAACTCTAAACTTTGATATTTCTTCAATTAAGTCCCTGATTTCATTAATTTAATTAAATCCAAGTCCAATTAAGTCTCAAAACTTATCAATTCTCCAATTAACCCTTAATTGGATTAATTAAATCAATTCCAAGCTTAATTAAGTCTCAAAACTTATCAATTCTCCAATTAAATCCTTGATTGGATGAATTAAATCAATTCCAAGCTTAATTAAGTCTCAAAACTTGTCAATTCCTCCAATTAAATCCTTGATTGGACGAACTAAAGGTCAATTCCAAGTTTAATTAAGTCTCAAATTTATCAATTCTTCAATAAAACCCTTAATTGGATGAATTAAAATTAATCCCAAGCTTAATTAGATTAATTCCAAAGTTTAATTAAACTCCCAAAACTTCCAATCATGTTGACCCTTAACCCAAATTTTAATTCATTCTTCATTTATTTCATTTTACTTGCTTTTCATCATCATCATTATTATTTTTTCATCAATTTTTTTATCCTTTTCAATAAATAAAATAATATAAAATAAAATGGTCAAAAAATTGGGTTATGACAGTTGCCCCCTCTTTATAATATTTACTATAAACAAAGATATTTAGAAAATTTATTTTCTTTTAGCTTTGTGTAGTAAAATTTATAAAGAAAAGTAGAGATACAGAGAGAACTTTTGCTTTTTTTTTTCTTTTTCTTGAAAAGTTCAAAAACAATAAATTGACACACAACCTTTACAGAGAGATGTCGAAATTAAGAAACAAGTCATTTGGAAGGCGACCCACCCTTTTTTTTTTTTTTTTTAAATGGATCAAATTATTTTGGGCAACCTGCCCGATGATAAAAGAAATGCGAAGAATTTCGTGAATGGTCTAATTGTTTCCAGTACACGCGGACCTGCCCAATGATTAAAAAAAAAAATACGAGGATGATTTTTTTTTTTAGGATGGTCACATTGTAATGGGTTACCATGCCCAGATGGTCACATTGTAATGGGTTACCTGCCCAGTTGGTAGATTGTAATGAGTTACCTGCCCAGTTGGTCACATTGTAATGGGTTACCTGCCCAGTTGGTAGATTGTAAAAGGGTTTCTACCTGCCTAGTTTGGTCACATTGTAATGGTCGTTACCTGCCCAGTTGGTAGCAATTGTAATGGTTTACCAGCCCAGTTGGTCACAATTGTAATGGAGTTCCTGCCCAGTTGGTCACATTATAATGGGTTACCTGCCCAGTTGGTATATTGTAATGGGTTACCAGCCCAGGTGGTCACATTGTAATGGGTTACCTGCCCAGTTAAAAGAGAAAGAAGGAAAGTGAGAGGCTCTAAGGCGCACTCAAAAGAGAGGTAGGATAGAAAAAGATGCACTACCTTTGATTGGTCGAGGGCTCGAAGGCCCGCTCGAAAAGATATAAAGTGAGGGCTCGAAGGCGCACTCAAAAGGAGATAGGATAGGAAATGCACTACCTTTAATGGTCGAGGGCTCGAAGGCGCGCTCGAAAAAGAATTGATAGGTGAGAGGCTCAAAGGCGCACTCGAAAGGAATTGAGGTGAGGGCTCGAAGGCGCACTCGAAAGGAGGTAGGATAGGAAATGCACTACCCTCGAGGAATGAAAAATGAAATGTGAGGTGAATAATACAGAGATTTTTCTAGTGGCCTAATTCTTCATTGGTAGGCTGCCTAGGTTGAAAATTCTTAAAAAGTTGAAAATTTTTCAACAGCAATTTCGATCTTTGGCCATTTCAAGTTGGCCTTTCAAACTTGAATGGATTTTGTGTGGAATTTTCTCATATGAAATTTGCAAAACTCATTATCCAATGTCTCAAAGTTTAGATGATATGCATGCATCTTTACCTGATTTGAAATATAGGCCCCCCATTTAGTCTTCTCGTTGCTTGGTTGGTGAGATCTTGCTATCCGATTTGAGTCATCTTTGGCTTTCTAGTCCACTCGAGTTAGCTCATGTAAGTCTATTTCCATATTTGTTTGCACAACTCAGCCTTTGTGGTGCCCATGATGACCCACTTGCTTGTTAAAGATTTTCTGATTCGTCAAATAATTTGAGAGGACCAATCATTACTCCTCGTTTCACTACTAGAAACATTCGAAGGGTGTCACTTGCTGAAAGGATCAAACTGTATTTCATAAACCAAAATGCCCCCTTGTCTTGTTGTAGGAAATGTTCCATCTCCTTTTTCTAGAATTTTTCCTTCTAAGCACAATGTTGCCCCCTTGTATTGGTCATTGCCCCTAAGTGTGCTCTGTCAGCGACTTAGACAAATTATGGTTTTAAGAGGCCATTCTTTCATTTCTCTCCTTTTTCAGTTTGGTGAAGGAATATGGGTCTAGAATGAATCTTGAAATCTTGATTCTGCATTTTTGAAAACAAAAATTATTTTTGATGTGAGTCTAAAACAATTTGCTTTTGAAATCTTACAACTCCTTGGTTATTTTCTTTCTTGGAAAAGAGATTATTTGCTCTTGTGTTTGGCAATGATATCTTTGGTGAAAATAACATCATGAGATGACCTTTTTTCAAAGTGAAGGGCTCGAGAAAAAGCTTGAGGTTTTGTTTAGAAAATTTGTCTCTTTTTGAACACTCATTTTTATCAGCATGAATAATAATGAATAGCTTGTTTTTGATGTCATGAATCTTATGAAAAAAATATTCCTTTGCATTTTGAGAGCATTGTTTATTGTTCTAGGTTGCTTGCTTACTTGATTAGAAAGGACTTCTACAGGTACGTAACGTAGGCTGTGGTTTTTGGCTATGAAAGAAATGGATTTTATAAGGCTCAAAGAGTGTTTCAGGGTTTCATAAGACTGAAGATCACGATCAATAGTTTGTACTTTTTGGCGTCATTCATATTTTCTTTTTGCCGCTCTTACTTTGATTTGCCCCTCTTTTTTTCTTTTTCATTGCACTTTGTAGATCATACTCATTTTATCTTGGTTATCACTTTTTCTTGTGAATTTTAAGGGGCATGCCCCCTAAGCATTTGAGTTTCTTGGACCTCTTTTGCCTCTTGGCTTTCTCACGGCTTTATCATCTTTCTTGATCATTGAAATTTCACTTTGCCCCTAGTGTAGGGTGTGATCTTAATCGGATTTTTTAATGGAAAGAAAAAATTATTCAGGCTCAAAAGGGATTGCAAGGGACGTATTTATTTCAGAACGTGAAAGGAATAACAAAGATGGTCTTTTCCTCATTTCAAGCGCAAGCAGCTATGATCAATAAAACTTTGACCTCATCTAGTGTGATGGTTTAGTCTTCTGCAAAGATTTAAATCATGAGTTATGAGGCAACAAGTTCACTACATACCATTATTCATACATTTAAAAAACATGTTTCAAGAGTCATGGGGTTAAGGTGTTTTATTCATTTCTTTTTCTTTTTCCTTTTTTTTTTTTTCCTTTTTTTTTGTTTATAATTTAGTCACCTCAATGATGGAGTTGCTTGATTCAATTTGTCATTCTACAAGTAGAAATGTTAAAAATATCATTTTTGAATGAACATCAAATTATTTTTAAAATCAAAATGCCAAGATCAATTTTTTTCAAAAACTCCAATAGGGAAGTGGATTTTGGTAAAAGAGATCAATTATGTCTATGAGATCATGCGAAGTTTTAAAGGGCATATTTTTGGATTTTTTTTTTTGCAGGCACCCCTTATGAAAAATTTGCAAAGAGAAATAATTGCCCAATCTTATTTATTGATTTGATAAATAGACTTATACATCATGGGATAATATTCTCTTTACAGAATCAGAGTTCCACAGGCCTAACTACGTCCTCCCCATCCATTTCTTGTTAGTCATCAATGCCACCTCCTGAAAATGCATTCTTCACTACGTAGGGTCCTTCATAATTGGAGCGCCCATTTACTGCGATCTTCTCCTTGTAGTGATAGAACTTTCCGTCAATACTAAATCTCCTTCTTTTAGTTCTCTTGGCCAAACTTTTCGGTCATACGCGCTTAGCCATCCCTTCTTTGATACAAAACTGGTGGTGACAAATTTGCTGTGCTGCTAACTCTTCTCTCGCCTGATCATATTTAGTTGTTCGTATCGTAGCTTGACTCCATCAGATTTCCTCGAGTCAGATTCCATGAGGACCCTAATAAAGAAGGAATTTCTACTTCCAATGGTACCAGCTGCCTCCATTCCATATTACTAAAGAGTATGGGTGTAGCCGGTTGATGTCCCTCACTGCTATTCGATACGCATGGAAGAGCATAAGGAAGCCATTCATGCCAATCACTTGTAAGTAATCACCATTTTTTTGAACAAATCTTCTTTATATTTTTATTAGCAGCTTTCCTACAACGCCGTTCATCTTGGGTCTGTAAGGGGACGAGTTGGAATGCTTGATCTTCCACTTTGTGCATAGCTCCGCTATCCATCTTTCCATTAAAGTTTTGAGCATTATCAGTCACCACTCTCTCAGGTACAACCATAATCTGCAAATTAGATCTTTCTCGATGAACCGCTTGACACACTTTCTGAGTCACATGGGCATATGAGCAAGCCTCCTACCCATTTAGTGAAGTAATCAATCGCTACAAAGGATAAAACAATGTCCGTTACTGGCTTTTGAATGATTAATAGGCCCAATCACATATATTCCCGCACTTTGTCGCTATAACACTTGACATTTGTGGCACCTTCGGACAACATGATTTATGCAAATCCTTCTCCATGGTCAACCAAAAATAACCTGCACCTTTAAATGCATCTGCCTAAGCCATCATATGTCTGTTTGCATGGGTAGCACAAAATTCCTTCGTGCACTTCTTGTAGGGCCTTGTTGGCTTCTAGATCACTCAAACATCTCAGTAAAGTCCCATCAAACGACCTTTTTATACAAAATCTCCCCATCTATGTAGTATTTCAAAAATGGCCATTCTTCTCAAGGTCCTTTTATCTACCTTTCGAGGCTCCCGACGGGTACTCTTGATGCTGGATGAATCATTTTATATCCATGTACCATGGGTCTTTGTCTGTTTCTTCTTCTATTAAACAACAATGGCGAGGGGAAATTTCTGATTCTCGATGCTTACAGGCTGAATTTTGGCACCACAATCAATTATAGCCATAGAAGCTAAGGTAGCTAACGCATCGGCAAACTGATTTTTATCTCTCCCCAAATGAGTAAATTCATTTCATCAAAGCTTTCAGCCAATTTGGAGAGGTATTCCTAGTATGGTCTCGAATTTTTCATGCCCTTGTCTGCCATCCACCTTTTACCTGACAGATTATTAGCATTGAGTGTCCATATACTTCTAATTTCCCTACATTCATCTCTACGCAGCTTCCAATCCGTGGATGCAAAGCTTCATAACTCAGCTGTGTTGTTTGTACAACTAAAGTGCAGCTTTACTGAGATAGATATTTTCTTTCCTTTCGGGGGAAATTATTACAGGAGCACCGTGCCCCGTTGCCCGATACATTTACTGCAGCGGCCGTCAAAACACATTGACGCCACCAAACCACTCTTCTCCTCCTTTTTCCCTTGACTAGACATCTTCATCTGAAAGTCAAAGTTCAATGGCTCATAATCCTCAATAGACAATTATCGACTAAAAATGATCCGCAATTGCGCTTCCCTTTACTGATTTTTCTGAGTCAAGTAGATGATGTACGATACTCATAGCTACAGTACCTTGCCATCCAGGAGGTGGCCATTCTAACTCGACATTGTATGGAACTTTTCAAAAGATATACTTCAGTGGGTCCAATTCTTGGAGATCAAACCAGTAGTGTAGTATAGCATATAATTGTCGCAACCTCGCGCTTCGCACTCACACAGCCAGACTATAACAATACAATCTTCTCAACCATAATGCTAACGGGATTCGTACTCGCTGTGAAGACTTCTAACGGGATCTGCAAATAGCTTAGATGGCTTGCTCCTTCTTCCTGACTCATTCTGTTTGCCCCAAAACACACAACCCATAGCTGATTCGGTCCAGTTAAAATAAACAGGATGAGTGGCTTTCGTATTACAAGCGGAACCAACAATGGTGGTTTTTGTAAAAGTACTGTTTTGATATTTATCAGCTTTTGAAAAAAATTTCAAAAAAACGAAATCTTCATCCCATGTTCCAGGATTCTTCTTTCGGAGTAATCAAAATCAGTTCACATGTCACTTTCCAAGTTGTGAGATAAAAACGAAATATAGTTCAAGCGCCCCCACTAAAAACCAATCGGAACTCCTGTTTTCACGGGCATGTTTTGTATGGTTTTTACTTTGTCAGGGTCCACTTCTATGCCTTTAATTACTCACAACAAATCCTAATAATTTGCTTGATTTCACCCCGAATGTACACTTTGCAGGGATTCAATTTCAATTGATAATTTTCTCAACCTCTCGAACAATTTCCTCAGAGCTGGGAAAACAACAATATGGATTTCTTCATCTTTGGAACTTCAACGATCATGTCGTCACACATAGTAACCTCAATTTCCTTGTGCATTTGTCATGAACAAAAAAAAAAAGAATGCTGAACCATTGCCCTTTGGTACGTTTGCTCCAGCATTCTCTTCAATCCGGAATGGCATTACTTTGTAACAGTAAGTTCCCCATGGGGTGATAAATGTCGTCTTTCTCCTATCTGCTTCAAAACATTTTAATCTGATTATAGTCGGGAGAAAATCCATTGAAAGAGTAATTGGAACTCTTAGCAGCATTTTTCATACCACCAACACGTCTATATGCGGTAGTGAAAAGTCATCTTTCAGGCTTGCCTATTCAAATCCTGGAAATCCACGCACACCCTGATTTTTATTGTCCTTCTTGGGAACCGCTAACAATGTTTAGACACCCATTCAGAATATTCTACTACCTCTAAGAAACCTGCAATCCCCACTGTCTTGTTATCTCTTCTTTGACCTTAAGCAATACATCAGGTCTTTGTCCTTCTTAGCTTCTGTTTGACTGGACGACAACCCATCAATCAAAAAGGTAACCTGTGCACTACCTATTTCAGTATCCAAACCGGGTCATGTCAGCGTATGACTAGGCAAAAATATCCACATACTCCCGCAAAAGGGCGGCCAACTTACTCCTCATAGCTGTAGTGATCAACATCCCTATTTTCAACTCCTTTTTGTCATTGCTCGGGTACTTAATTTATTAATTCTAACTTCTCTTTTGCAGGCTCCCATGTATGTTCGGATTGTTTTATAAGCTTCTTGAACTCCTCAATATCAAATCTTCACCACTCTTCCTCATGCATTGAA
>NC_133293.1:1280746-1336738 GCF_005239225.2 Populus alba
AAAAACACAAAATAATTAATTTGAAACAAAAAATAAAAAAAAATCAATTTTTTTTTTAAAACACAAAAATAAACATACTCTAAATACAGAACACTACAATTACATGTACCTCCAAAAATTTCTTCCATTTTAATTGTTGTAACCCATTTTTGGATCCCCACAAAAAATAAAATAAATAGCCAAAGGAGGTTAGAAAAATAACAGGAGGCATGAAGCGCCCAGAAAATGGTCAGAAAAATTAGTCAAGGAGGTTAAAAATACAAAGATGGATTTTTAACAATATATTCTTGAATGATGAGAGCCCTGGTGGATAAGAAAATTTGATTTTTGAGAGAAAAGTCCAAATTTGGAGGTTTATGGACTTAATTGGATTTTTAATTGAATTTATAGAGGATTTGAGTGCAAGAAAAATTGATTTTTAAGTCAATTTGGGTTTTAATTAGAAGAAATTTGAGTTCTGGGGCCAAAATATATTTTTTTTAGGAATTTATTAGGTCAAATCAAGGGCTTAATTGCATAAATATTGAAGTTTTAATGGCCAATTAGGGGCTCAATTGTGAAAATCCGAAACCAGGGACCAATTTGGAAAAGGCGCAAAGATAAAAGGGGCTGTATTGAATTGATTCAGGGGCCTAATTGAAAAAAATTAGAAAGTTTATTGATTAATTGAGGGTCAAATTGCATAAAATCAGAGACCAAGGACCAAAGTGAAAAACACGGCCAACAAGAGGGGGCGGAGACGGAAATTGAAAGGGATGCAATTGAAATGTACAAAATATAATTGAGGGCTGATTTGGAAGTTGACATGCTGGCGCCATTTAAATGAAACGGCGCGTTTTGTCCAAAACGACGTCGTTTCATGTAAAAAAAAAAAAAAAGGAAAAGCTCGGAACGGTGTCGTTTTGAGACACTGTTCCTCTTTCTTCTTCCCCTGGACGTGCAGCAGGGGAAGAGAGAAAGATTTTCGTTTTTTTCTTCTTTAAATTCTGCTGCCTCTCTCCTCCGCACGCTTCTGTCACGACCCGAAGCCCCACGCTCTCTCATGATGAAAATTCAGGGGAGCCGTGCCTTGCCAGCCGCGGCTACTGGCCAACCGACCGGCGTTGCCCTACCCCATGCACAGCCATAATGAGGCCCCGCTCCCTTTCCCCCTATAAATGAAGACTGGATGCCAGCACGCGAGGGAGGGAGAAAGGAAAAGAAAAGGGGAGAACCCGAAGAGAGAGAGGGAAGAGAGAGAACGACCGAGAGAGAGGGAAGAGAAGGAACAAACCGAAAGCAAAAAAGAGAAAACACAGGAAAAGGAGGGAAAGAACCGAACCAAAAGGAACCACTAGCAAACCCGAACTGAAAAGGAGGAAACCACCAAAAACGAAAGAAGAGGAAGCCATACGGAGGAGAAAGGAAGAGCAGTAACCTCACCCTCTGCCGTTTGAAACAGCAGCACCGCCGCTTGGAGCCGCCGTCCGTGAGCCACGACACCGCCACCGGCCTCCACCGCAGCACCACCAGCGACCGCCTCCTCCACGCCAGGTAAAGTCTTCTCCCTGCTTTGTTTTTTCGTCGTGTTTTCCTCCTGCATGCAGAATTGTTCTGCATGCAGGAGAGGAGGGGAAAAATAATTCCCCTCCCGATGGGTTTCTTGCGCTGGGCCAGTCCGTTTCTGGCCCAGCCATGCATTCTGGGCCAGTCTGGCCCAGACAAAAATAATAGTTTGAATGGGCCGAGATCGGCCCAAATCCATGCTGGGCTGAGCCTGACCCATTTATTTGGGTCGGCCCAGCCCACATAAATATATTATCTTATATATTATAATGTTTTATATTATGTGTGTGTGTGTGTGTGTGTGTGTGTGTGTGTATATATAAATTAAAAATATATATTTCAAAAAAATATTTGAAAAAATATTGTTGATTTTCCTGCATATTTTTTGTCAAAATGGTTTAATATTGGTTTGTATTTTTATACCGTAAAGATACAAATCCAGTATTAAAATACCCAATTTTCGTCAAAACATCAAAAAATATATATATATAAAAAAAGGTTTTTGTTTTAATGCATACGGCCTAGTCTCTCCAATATATATATATATAAATATTATAACATCATATTTTCACACAACAAAGAAAATTTCAAAAATAATATATGTATTAGCATGCATTTTGGCTTTAATAACCAGTTTATTCAAGCCATGAGAACTAGGCCAATATTTTCAAAAATTCTAAAAAATTCTTTTTGTCTTCTTGTAGTATTTGGGATTACGAATTTATACATAAAACGTATTCCAAATATTAAAAATAAAGTTTTTGTATAGACGTTAGAACGGTTAGGATTATACCCGATAAGATAAAGACCTCCTTACCGAGGAGGATTTTTCTTGAACCATGGACCGACCAACAACTAGAAACACAATAACACCTTAGTTTTTATCAGACAATCAAACAATGCAGCTTACCTTAGGTAAGGCGTATTTGGGGTGCTAATACCTTTCCTTTACGCAACCAGTCCCCGTACTCGATCTCTGAGACCAGTTAGGGTTCCTAGTGACCAAAATACTAGGTGGCGACTCCCATTCCATTTTTTATCGATCAAAGACAAGAATTTCCTTACCGAGGAGGATTTTTCTTGAACCATGGACCGACCAACAACTAGAAACACAATAACACCTTAGTTTTTATCAGACAATCAAACAATGCAGCTTACCTTAGGTAAGGCGTATTTGGGGTGCTAATACCTTTCCTTTACGCAACCAGTCCCCGTACTCGATCTCTGAGACCAGTTAGGGTTCCTAGTGACCAAAATACTAGGTGGCGACTCCCATTCCATTTTTCACCGATCAAAGACAAGAATTTCTTGTCTCCCCACATTTGCCACATAGTGATAGATTTACATTTTGTAGATTTAAAATGGAAACAAACAAATTATATTTTTCGCCGCGACGCCGCACACGTGCGACATTAATCATAACAATATTAAATTAAAAACCATGTTACTGTTAACAAAGGTGCAAGTTTTACCTTGAATCGGGTCGATACTTTAATAATTATGGTGGAGAATGAAGGAGAGGAAGAGATTAGCCACCCGTTAATTTGTATTAACAAAATAGTTTTGCCTCATTTTTGGCGGGTGCCTCTCACCTCACGTTTCCCAAGGCAACAGGATTTTGAACATCCCTATTTTTGCCTTCCCTCCCTCGCTCCTCCTCGTCTAAAGGGGTGTCTCACATTTTTTAGGGCCTAAGAGGTCCTGGAACCTCTGTTTTCATGGTAGATAGCAGCAGTGAAATATAGGTATATGTGTATATATATATAGGCGTACCCTGGATCTATAATATTCAGTGTCTTAGTTTTGTGCTCAGGACATTAATAACTTCATTGAAGAAGATGGCATCGAGTAATGATGGTTCCAACGCCGGGAAGAAGAAGTTTGCTATTATTGGCGTGTCATCTATAATCCTGGTGGCCATGGTGGTTGCTTGTGGCTGTTGGAATCGGTGGCAGCCAAGGAGATTCGAAGCCAGAAAGCTCTCCTAAGGGGCAGATATCGACGACATCTAAATCTATCAAAGCTATTTGCCAACCCACAGATTACAGAGAAACTTGTGAAGAAAGCCTCTCAAAAGCTGCGGGAAACACAACCGATCCTTCGAAGCTTGTCCAGGCTGGTTTCAAGGTTACCATTGAAGCTCTCCAAAATGCCATCAATAGATCCACCACATTGAAAGAATTGGCCAAGGATCCGATGGCTAGCCAGGCTCTTGATAATTGCCGTGAATTGATGGACGATGCTATCGCTGAACTCGAGCATTCTTTTGATCTTATAGAGTCATTCCAGGCTAGCCAGTTCGACGAGTATGTAAATAACCTTAAAGTCTGGCTCAGCGCTACCATCACGTATCAACGGACTTGCTTGGACGGGTTTGAGAACACAACAGGTTCAGCTGGTGAGAAAATGAAAGAGCTTTTGATGGCTTCTAGTCAGCTCACCAGCAATGGCTTAGCCATGGTTGATGGCGTCACCTCCATCCTCAAGGATTTG
This sequence comes from Populus alba, assembly GCF_005239225.2. Classification (NCBI taxonomy): domain Eukaryota; kingdom Viridiplantae; phylum Streptophyta; class Magnoliopsida; order Malpighiales; family Salicaceae; genus Populus; species Populus alba. The sequence continues at coordinate 1,284,785 of NC_133293.1, forward strand.
AACATTCCGGGACTGACGAGCCGCAGACTCCTAGAAGCTGATGATGAATTCCCTTCGTGGATCAATGGTGGAAAAAGGATGCTACTCCTCAGAGAGACTCCTGCAACAATCAAGGCCGATGCGATTGTGGCTCAGGATGGAAGCGGTCAGTACAAAACAATTGCCGAGGCCATCGAGAACATCCCCAAGAAAAAAAACGAAACCTTTGTGCTATACATCAAGGAAGGAGTTTACAAGGAGCATGTGAGCCTCTCAAGGAGCGATACCCATGTTCTGATGATTGGTGATGGCCCTACAAAGACCAAGATCACCGGAAATCTCAACTTTGCTAATGGAGTCCAAACATTCAAGACCGCAACAGTTTGTAAGTATTGCTATCCTTGCCTCGAGAGCCGCCATAGAAAGGAGCTTTAATGTCTGGAAGTTTATTATCTAATTAATAATGCCTTGTCATTTGTAACCATACAGCAATATCTGGAGATCACTTCATGGCCAAGGACATTGGATTTGAGAACTCTGCCGGAGCAATAGGACACCAAGCCGTGGCACTCCGAGTCCAAGCTGACATGTCTGTCTTCTACAATTGCCAGATAGATGGCTACCAAGACACCCTCTATGCCCACACCAAGCGTCAATTCTACCGTGACTGCACCATCACAGGCACAATTGACTTCATCTTTGGCGATGCTATTGCTCTCTTCCAAAACTGCAAACTGGTCGTCAGGAAGCCACTGGAAAACCAACAGTGCATCGTCACAGCTCAAGGAAGGAACGAGACGCGTGAGCCCACCGGCTTCGTCATCCAAAACTGCACGATCACAGCAGACCCTCAATACTTTCCCGTCAGGTTGCAGAACAAGGCCTATCTTGGGCGGCCATGGAGGGAGCTGTCCAGGACTATTGTCATGCAATCTCACATCGATGACTTGATTGCTCCTGAAGGCTGGTTGCCATGGATGGGTAATTTTGGCCTGAACACACTATTCTACTCCGAGTACGGCAACAAGGGAGAAGGTGCGGTGGAGACCAACAGAGTAAAATGGGCTGGCATCAAAAAGCTTACACCAGAGGCAGCTGATGGCTACACTGCTGCAAAATTCCTTCAGGGTGATGAATGGATCCCGCAAACCGGCGTGCCTTACACTGCTGGCATGATCAGTGCGTAGAATGAGAAAATCAACAGATTCTCTCTATGATTTGGTCCTTCAAATATCTGCATTCAACTCTACAGTATATGTATACGTTGTCTTTACTTCTTGTTTATTCTGAAAAATAATGAAAAACGTCAGAATCAATTTGCTTCTCAAGTTTGTAATTGACATGGGGCAGCCATAATATGATCAGAGGAAATTTTTACTTCAGCAAACTCCATCCCGTCTTATATGTATACCATTGGTTTATACTTTATAGGTGCCTGGCTCCGCCCCATACTTAGTCGATGTCGAAAGAAGTTGATGCAATTTCAATAATATTATGTAGGAAATTTGCTTCACATTCATGAGAATTTTCCTAATAATAAACACAGTAGGTTTCTTGCCTTGTAAAATAATGTGCAATATTATACTGCTTTATTTTATTTTATTTTATTTTAATTTTGTGCTTTGTTTTTACTTTAATCCAATTTTCTCATTGTTCGTCTTATTTGTAAAGTTTTAGTAAATAATATATTTGTACGGTATTTGAAAATGCGTTTAAATTAAAAAATATATATTTTCATTTGATGTTTCTTATATTTTTAAATAATTTTAATTAATACATAGATATAAAAAACAATAGAAAAAAAAACATGTAAAAGAACATCAATTTTTTTCACCTTTTCTAAAGCGTTTATATCATTATTAACATCAAATATTTTATCATAATTTATAAAATTTTAAAACACCTTAATTGCCATACTTTTGTCTTTGTTTAATAAGGCCCCGTTTGTTTGCTGAAAAGTAGTTTTTTTTTGGAAAGTGAATTTCGAGAAAATGAATTATTTTCCGATATTTAGTAGTGTAATGAAAAACAAGTTGAAAAATATTTTCCAGTGTTTGGTTATATCATAGAAAATAAGCTGGAAAATAACTTATTAATGTTTTATCTTTATCAAGTTTATTAAAATAATGAGGAATAAATCTTACAAATTAAAATGTTGAATGAGAATGAAATTGAAAAAAAATATAATTTCATAAATTATTTCAAATAAAATAAATAATAATCAAAATAATAGAGATCAAATCTAAAAAATAAAAAAATGAAAGATGAAGAAATTAAAATAATAATAATTAACATTTTATAAAGTATTTCAAATAAAATAAGTAACAATCAAAAGAATGAGGACCAAATTTGATAGATAAAAAAATTTCAATAAAAAAATGATAAGAAAAAAGAAAATAACTATTATAAAAATGAGAACCAAAGTTAATATAAAAATTAAATTTTAAGAGATTAAATTGAAAAATAAATATTCAAAACAAAATATATATTGTAATCAAAAGTTTGAGGACCAAATTTGATATAATTAGCAAATAATATGACATTTTTAAATTTTTCACAACTTTTGAAAAGTGTTTTTCATCCAAATTTTGCAGGAAAACACTTCTCTAGAAACTAAACCAAATTTTTCTTTGACTGAAAAAGTGTTTTCTATTGATCAATTTTTATAATGGCAAACAAACACAGAAAAATTTTAAAAAATAATTTCTCGAAAATCACTTTCCAGAAAATAAATACAACCTAAGTTGAGTTTTGTAAATAAGTAGCAACCAATCACAAAAAATATTATTAAATCTAAAAAGCTACATGATACAAGATTTTAAGTTGTATGTTAATTTGAGTTTGAGTTGAATTCATATTATTTCAAGTTTTTTTAATAAAAAATAAAAATATTATTATTTTAAAATTTAAAAAAAAAAAACAAGTTAAATTGGGTTTTGAAAGAATCGATTAGGTGGTGAATTAACCCACATCTTAATTGAGTATAACCAAAACAAGTTTTATCTAGTATAATTTAAAGTTCCTGTGTGAGATTGTAGCCTAATCAAAAATTGACTAAAATTTATTTATTTTTATTTAAAATTAATTTGGTTATATTTTTATATTGTTTTAATATGATAATGTAAAAATAAATTTTAAAAATAAAAAAAAATACTATTTTAATATATATTTTTAATAAAATATACTTAAAAAAATGATACTTTCAAACAACTCCAAAATCTAATTTCGGCTAAATAGTGAGCCAACAAGTCAGGTTAGGCTTAACGACGGTGATCACAACTACAACTGTAGAAGATTCATAAACCCTAACTTGGTAAAACTAAAGGGGGCCGGTTCAATTGAAAATGGAATAGAAATTGGCTAGTAAATAAATAACATTCGAACCAGCCGAATATCCGAGATTCCGAATCTTCAATAAAGACAACTCAAAATAAAACGAAACAAAAATCAGAAACAAAGAGCAGCGGGAAACAAAGTCATCGAAAATTTTGAACTCTCAAATGGCCAAATCTCACACTCTTTGATTTTTTCACGCTCTCTCTCTAATTTTCCAGGCAACCAAACACCCACAAATTTCCCAACTCCTGGGCTTCCTAGAAAGCCCCCCAAATGAAATGTTCAAGTATTATTCAAAAAAATGATTAATAACAACAAAGAAGAAGCAAGCAAGTACCACACAGTACAAGCAGAGCGTGATTTAGAAGCCAACTGGGAAGTCGATCTTTCAAAAAAGCTTGAAGATTATTTGTTAAAGATTTGTTCTGGTGAAATTGCTGGAAACGAAGAGGATAGTAACGTCAATTTCGCTGAAGGTTAGGGTTTTATTGAAAAAAAAAAGTTGTAGTTTTTTTTTTTTTTGGAAGAATGTAGTTGCTTTATTGTTCAACGGTTTGAGCTTTATTTGAATTAATTGTGGTTTTAGGGTTCTGTTGTTGAGCGATTTAATGGGTTTTTGTTTTTGTGGCAAAATGTAGCTGCTTTATTGCTTCAAGGTTCAGTTCAAGTTTATAGCAGGAAGGTTGAGTATTTATACAACTTGGTTTTGCATGCTTTGGACTTCCTATCTCAGAAAAGGTACTCTTTTTTTTTTTTACCTATTTTGTTGGGTTTTGATCGCTTCCCAAGTTCCTTTTCAATGCGAAATGTATTTCGTTTAAGAATTTATGTCTGTAAATTACTTTGTTTCTGGGTTTTTTTATAGTTAAGGTGATTGTCATTTGGTTTAAATTTAAATACAGTTCAAATGGAAAGTGTGGTGGTTTTGCTCAAACTTACATTTATCAGGATAAGCAAGTGTTTTGCGATGATTGATTGCTCTTAGAAGTTTTAAGAATCTTGAGAATTTGTGTATGATGATACGCATAGTTGTGACATTCAATTGTCCTTTTTGAGAGTTTTTCCACTGCTTGAATTAGAGATAGAGAATATGGCTACTGGTTGAGAGAGGACAAGAAATGTATTCAATTGTCACCTTTTAGTCGAGCTGGGATACTAAGTGCAGTTATATGTTGCTATATTTTGATAAAGAATTTCTAGGCTGTACTGTGGATTCTGTTAGCTGTCAATAGGCAGTTTAACTCATTGATTATGAGTTTTATAAATGGATTTGGAACAGTCAAGTACAAAACCCTGCTTGTTTTTTCCAAGAAAAGTATTAATTGTTGTGGAACACGGATTATTAGAAATTAAAAAATTAAAGGCTCTTCATTATACTCTTTCCCATAACTTCTCACATCAGACCAACCCGCTAAAATTCAACTAGGGATTACAAACAACATCGATGTCATGAAGAATAAAGAGACACCACAAATAAAAATTTATATTCTCACAGGAAAGCCATTTAAGGCTTAAATGTGTAGTTTTGAAGTCCAAACGATCAGTGGTACCATCCCATGGAAATGATTTTTAAATTGGTTTTATAAATTTTTGAAACAGGCAGCAGGAGCAATCAGAGGGCACATCTGTCCAGACTGAACAAAGTGGTTCCCGTGCAGTTTCTGATGAAGAAAATGATGAATTTTGGGTCTCAGATGATGTCCCAGGTATGCTTAAATCTGCCCTCTATTTGATGCAGTTACGATGTAACTCATGGCTAAAAAAAATTCATTATACTTCAGTGGATGCAAGGAATTGCTTAGATGCTTCAACCAGCAAAGATGCTTCTTTCTATCACTTTGTGAAACCACCAGCAAATCTTGTTGTTCTTGAAGGTGATTGCTTAGATAGCAGTGGTGATGGTGGGGAATTAGAGTCATATCTGGTATTACATGTACTTCCACTTTATAGTATACTGAGCTTTATGCTTCCGACCCAATCTAAATCACTTGTTTTTTTTTCCCCTACATGGTTGCAGTTAGCCACCAATGATCTTTACCAAGATTTTATTCTCTTAGACCCATGTGATGCCCTAGCCATAAATGATTTTTTGAAAGCAGATGATACTGGAAGGGCACAAAATGGTCCTTACAGGGGCAGCTCAATACGTAAGACCTTTCAGTCCCCAACAAGGCGTTCTGGAGGAACTGCTAACAAGCCTTCTCTTGGAAAGAATCGGGATGCCAATCCTATGCCATCCCCTGTTGCTGGTTGCAGTTTTGGAGTTAATGGTTGTAAGATCAGGCCTGACCCTCCTGTCTATGATAATTTTGATGAGAATCCTGGATTCGAAATGGAAGACAGATATTCAGATCCTGAGAATGCAGAAGATTCAGATGACAGTGATGATCCCTGGAAGCCTTTGAACCCCCATGAACCTGGGAACTTAAAAGTGAAACCTTTTAAGAAAGGTGGTTGAATTTGTGTCTGTTTTTTTTTCCCCTCTGTTTTCCCTGTAGTATGTTATATGCCTACTTCACACTCATATTGGATTTCCCTTAACAAGCAGTAAAAGATTTCAGAAGGAATGGGTTACAATCTGCTGAGAAGACCTCTATAACTGCTCTGTTTCCAATTGCAAGGATGCATGGTACTATTAGTCCAGAGCTTGCCAAAATATGGGAAACACAGCAAAACAAAATTGGAAACCATGGGAACACACGATCTCCTACATTATATGAAAAGGTATTGGTTTTTCTGTTAATGTCTTTATGTTAATTTCTTGTGATTGTCATATCATACCTGATGTTACAATTGCAGCTGAGGCAATCTCTTACTAATGAAGGACATAATATTCCTGATACTACTGGTAACTCTGGGAATGACAATGAAGACAATGCATATGACACTGGGATCCCTGATTTCGGGCAGCCTGATGAAGAGATTTCAGAATGCATGAATGAAGATTCATCACCCCCTTTACATGAAAAGGTTGGCAGGCTTGTGTTTTGTTCTAGTTTGTATTTGCAATAGTATAGAAGGAACTATTAGGTTGCTTACTGACTGATTTACACAGCATGATGATGGTGGGACTCACTTTGACACCTATAAAGATTTTGGACATGGAGATCAAAGATCTCAAGCAAGCCTGGAAGATCTATGTCGATCTCACCTTGTAAGCTTGCATTTCTATCACTTTTTGACTAAATCTAACCTAGTTCATGGCAATAGTACATGCACACATATTCGTGTATTTGTTTCAGGTAGCTTGGGTGAAATTTCTTTGCTGGGTAAAGTATTTGACTTTTCTACCTGTCCAAAATTCTTCCGTGACTTGCCACCAAATATTTGTGGAACATGCACTCTTTTTAGAAAGTAGTCTGTAAAGTTTGTTTTATCATATGTATTCCTTTCCACAAATTCCTGATTTTTGTCTTGAAAAGCAAGATGAATAAGTTCTGCTCTCTTTGCAGGTCTTTTACACATACTCAATCCTCTGCATGTACTTATGTCAATTTCCGAAACTTAGCTTTCATCAATGTAGATTTGTGCACTTTGCTGGTTTCTCTTTAGATTTAAAATTCTCAGGAAATGCAAGTGTAGTTTTTGAAAGCAATGATTTTAGAGATTGTAGTAGTTGAATTACGAGATCAACCTGGTCCCAAAAATTTTGGAATTGATTGTGTTCTCTCAGATATAATCTTTTGCCCAATTATTGCCAGAGTATGTTGTAGCTTACCCACCTTTCATATGTAGGATGCTCTGCTCGCCAATATAGCTGAAACTGAGAAGCAAACTGAACTGGCTGCTCGGGTTTCATCATGGAAACTGAAAATTGAGCAAAACTTGGAAGAACAAGTAACTTTCACCTCAATTTTTTTTGCTGCTCTTTAGTTGCTCAAATCTTTTTACTGGCTTTGAATTGAAGGTGAATTTTGTTTCTAATAGGACTCACATCCGCCATTTGACATTCATGCCTATGGTGAAAGGATTGTTGACAAACTCTCTCTTGAAACAGACAGTCAAAAACATGTCATGGCCTTTACAGATGTTGTGAAGGGCCAGGAAAAACATGATGTGGCTCGAACCTTCTCCGCACTTCTTCAGCTGGTAGTTCTCTTTCACTATTTCAATCTAGGAAGCATACTCAAGAAGCGTTTGGGAACGCGGTGCAAACCGCGTTCCCACCAAATTTGAAATTTTTTTTTTTTTACTAAAATTTAATGCGATTTGTACTTTTTGGATCGTTTTGATGTGTTGATGTCAAAATGATTTTTAAAAAATGAAAAAACATCATTGACATGCATTTCGGCACGAAAAGTTATTTGAAAAGCAACCATTACCACACTGTCAAACACGCTCTACAATACCTTAAAATAGAACAGCTTCTAAAATAAGTGGCCCGTACCCTTAAATATCTATAGCAACTGCTCTCAGGCCTCAAACTTGCGATGTGTAGGCTACTAGCTCTAAATCATTTTTCTTAATGACACTGTAAATTTCTGTTATTGCGAATGAAGTTTGTGTGTTGGATACAATCAGTAATATTGGAGTCATTTGGAGTGAAATAGATATGCATTGCTTTCAAATGCTAAAAGAATCACCATGATTTCTCCAATTTCAGGTCAACAATGGAGAAGTTGATTTTGATAGGAGTCAAGCTAATACCGAGTCATTCTGTTACACGGCTGTCAATCCTTTCCACGTCCGGCTCCTCGGTCATAAAAAAGAACAGGAAGGAAGACAATTTCAACTGTCAAAAAAGAGAGTTAAATCACCAATAAGAAAAGGAGGTCCGAAGCTGGGCAAGAATGGTAACACAAGGTGCACACCTGAAGGTAAGAAGAGGCGAAGATCTCGAGTTGTTGAGCCAGTTGACTTACATTCAGCAGGGTGACCAAGGCATCATAAGCAAGTTTTATTGCTGATTGGCTTGGTGCATTAACAATGTGATTATTGCATTATTTGTAACTTTGTATCATTGAGCATAGATCATTAGTTCCGAGACCTGGCCTGGCTGTTCGGTTGATTTGCCAACCCGTAACCTAGATTAACCTCCTGATCCGTGACTCAGATCTGGAGTCGAGTGTCCCGGCCCTGGTTTCAATATGGTATAGACAATGATAAGCTAGAATGTGTAATATATTTAATATTTCACGGACTTGCAGGTCAAATGCCCTTGTAATAACACTACTAATTTAACTGCACAATGATTTTGTTCTTGTGCCTTGTAATAATGCCAATTGCCAATCTGCTTAGTGCTTAGTGCTTACTGTCAATTTTTCGAGATGCTTGCAGTGTTATTCTCTGCATTATTTTTTTTGTTCTTTGTTTTTGGTAACCAATTGGTTATGAATTGATTGATGTAAAAGCACACCTGAACAGTTGCTGGTATCTTTTGTTTGACAAAAAGCTATAGAAATAGTGATAGAACTAGGTTAGTGTTTGTATTATTCTTTCATTAAGATATTTAAGTCATTAAATCTAGTATTATATATAACTTATCAACGACGGGAAAAAAAAAAAATACATTATCAAACTTGGAGGATTGAAAGATAAAATTAAAAACAATAAAAAAATTTTAAAAAAAATCAAAAAATCATAAAAATAAGGATTAAATTGAAAACATTAATACAAGATATATAAAAAAAAAAGGAACGGGTAAAATTTTTCAACATGTTTTTTTATATTAAAAAATCATAAATGTTAATTGAAAAAACTTATACATGCATCCAATTAAATAAATCATGAACTATTTGAGTAAATAAATGAAAAAAAAGTAATTAATGATAAATAAAAATATAATTAGAAAAATCAAGACACCATTGTATATCAGGATATTTAATATTATAACAAGAGTCATTTATCTGGTTATTTTTAATTTATAATAAATTTATTTATAAAAATCAATTTGTAATAGAGTACACACATAAAATTTATTGAATAAAATAAAAAGAAAATGATATTATGAAAGGTTGCACATATTAAAAATACTATAAAGAATAAATATTTAATCCATGCAAAAAATTAAACACACTTAATATAATTAAAAATAATAGTTATTCAATAAAGGCTAAAAAACCCAAAAAACAAATTATAGAGAAGGAATATTAATTAAAATATAAATTAAAAAAAAACATAAAAAAGCCATTAATATAAAAAAAAATTGAAAAAAAAAAAAAAAGCAATGAGGCAAGGTGCTACCAAGCCTGGCGCTTGGCCCAATCAAGAAAAAACATGTTCATGGGCCTTTAATTTTTTTAAGTTTAATGAGGCGAACGACATGTTATCCACCCAGTTGCAAGGTAAAAAAAAAATAACGCTTTATCTGGAAATTCTAGAATCTAGCCACTGGTGTGGCTGGAAAAATAAAGGTTTTTTTTACCTAAAAAACAAATTTGAACCCATTTGTTTTTACCCAAAACATATAAGAAATACCCTATAAACCTTGTTAAACCAATCTATAACCTCTTAAAATATGAAAAAAAAAATCGTTCTAAAATCTAAAATCAACTCGAAACTAAAAATCTTTTTGAGCTTAGATATGTGTTTTAGGTGTTTATAAGGTAAAAACAACACACCTAATTGTAACCTCCTCATCACATAAAACCTTTTGATACAAAAATAGTCTGTTTTGATGGCCAAAATCTTTCTCAATAACAATTTTCTCGCTCTAAACCAGAATACAATGACCCCTTCTTTCTTTCACTAAAATAAAAAAAACTAAAACAAAAGGAGAAAATAAAGTTTGAAATTAAAATTATTGGAGTTGAATTTTACTTCTCTCTCTCTGCTTTTTTTTTTTTAAATTAGAATATTCAACTCCATCACTTATTTCTATTATCTGATTGGATCTGGTTTGTTGGAGAAATAAAATAAGCTAGAAAAATCATTCTTTTCAAAAAAAAAAAATAGAAGCTTAGAAAATAAATCATATCTTTCTTGATAAATCATAAAATAAATTCTAAATTGCAACTTTATATAAAAAAACTTAGAAAGTCTTTTTTATAAACTATAACTTAAAAATCTATACATTACAATTATAAGTTTTAGACTAAATTCAAGGGTTGATTCAATTTTTTTTTTTTAATTAAAACAATGTTGTTTAGATAAAAAAAAATTAAAATGTTAATAATCAAGTTTTCACTTGATTAGCCCATGTTTTTTTACATATCAACCAAGTTTTTTTTTCAACTTGAATTAATCTAGACTCTAAATCAATTATATCCGGGTTATCTCGTATCCGGGTTTTAAACAATGATGAAAACACTCATCTCTTGAAGCACAATGTCTCTATTTGAAAGTTTCCCTTTGTAGCCCAAATTAAATGCTCGAAACTGTGGCAGGCTGAAGTATAAGTGAATTGAATTGGGCCTTTAGACAAGACCTTGAGATTTCTCCGGCAAGGGGAATTGTTGGTGTCTTTCTATTTTTTATTCCCAGTTAACTACACTTTACTATATAGAACATGCGATGCCATACGGTCGTTACAAAAATAGAGTTTTTATTTTATTTTATGGTAATCAAAATATATATATTCATAAAAAAAACATTAATTTAAAAAACATTAAAAAATACTGCACATCTTCTATAAAAATCGGTTTTTTTAATGCATTTTTTATATTTTGACAAAATTATAACATTTTTTTTTAATATCAATAAAGATATTTGAATAAAAAGTATCAAGGTAGCAGCGGTAGGAGTTTCCTCATCTCAGATGTCCAGGAATAGAATAGGAACGAACTGCATTTCTACCTTATTCCGGGATTGTGCCGGAACGGATTGCTCTAAGACTGGCAACAGGATAGTGAAACAATGATGCCTTTTAATTGAAAAAGCTATTGTCTCTATATAAACAATTAAGGTTTTGTAAAACACTATATTTGTTATCCATGCTCCGGCGGGCCGAGCAGATTCTTTTTTTTTTACGTCAAAAATGTTTGGGAAAACAACCCGCCGAGGCATTAGTTCAAGTGATAATTTAAGTAATATGAAAAAAAAAAAATACAACACTAATAAATAAACTGACAAAACAAATAACAAAAAAAAAGTAAAAAAATAGACTCAAGCTTCTTCATATTATCAAACAACTTAAAACTAATCTAATAGAAGGCATAACTATAAAAAATAATAAAATAAAACTCTAAAGAAAAAGAAGAAAATATCAGCTTTTAAAAATAAAATAAAAAAAACAAAGCAAATATATGTAAACCTCGTAAACCTGATCTGATCTCTAAAACTTGTAATTCATTAAATCCTAAACTCGGTTTCAATCAATAAACTTAACTATCAATCAATTTTGTTTTGAACGATGAAATCATTAAAAATATTAATAAAAAAATTGCAAAAAAAAAAAGAATGAGGATAAAATTTGAGAGCAAAAACTAAAGTGGATGAAATTTGAAAAAAAAAATCCAAAAAAATTAAATAACAATTAAAAAAATCAGGATCAAATTTGAAAGAAAAAAAAATCATAGAGGGTTAAATTGAAAAACATTTATAATTTGATAGATTATTTATAGAATAAAAAATGGTAAGGGGTGAAATTAAAAAATATATAAAGGGCTAACCCAATAGATTCAAACCACGAAAAAAATAATAAAAAAAAACAAAAACAAAAAAAGGGATAAAAAATAAAAAAACACTAGCTTAAAAAAAAAAAAAAAAGCAAACTCGGACACCAGGTCTAATCCATAAAACAATAGACTCAAACCACACAAAAAGAAAAAAAAGAAAAAAGAGATAAAAATAAAAAAAAAAAAAAAAAAAACCCAAGCAAACTTGAACAAACATTCTAAACTTGGTTTAATCTTTAAAACCTGCAGTTTGTGAAATCCTAGATCTAGGTTCAATCAAGAAGCTTAACTTTTAACAAATTTAATTTTAAAAGATGAAATCATGAAAAATATATTAATAAAAAAACTTGCATAAGAAAAAAAAAACAACAACAAAAACAATGGAAACAAAATTTGATAGAAAAAACTTGAGGGGGATGAAATTTGCAAGAAAAATTAAAAAATTGATCTCAAACAGAACAAATAACAATTAAAAAAATAAAAATCAAATTTAACAGATAAAACAATTATAGAGGCAAAAGTGTAAAACATTTATAATTTGATAGATTATTTATAGTGTCAATGACTGAATATTTTAATCCTTAAAATCTATTTTCAACTTGTTTATGTCTAAAAACACATTGAAAACATCCAAAAACTCTTACTGAACATATTTTAAAGCCTAAAGCACCCTCTAATATGTTTAAACATAAAAAATAAATTCAAATAAAAAAAAAAAACTAACAAGTCATGGTAGTATTTTGGACATAACAAAAAAACACAGGCCAAAAGATCATTTATTATTTACCATCCTCTCGAGTTCAACGCTTTTATTCTAAATGTAAGGATTGGTCCTAATTGTCGGGTCTAAATCAAATATCATTGTCTTAGGTTTTTCTAGTCCTTTTACTATAAATATGTGAATACGTTTAGACAAAAACTTAGTGTATAAACATTATGAGTATATTTTGTCATAAAAATACAAATAAGAAGCAACTTATCTCTAAGTAAGATGTCTTAAAATGATTTTCATCTTTCACTTAGCATAATTAATTATTTACTTAATAATCTCTAATAGACTAATTACGGCTTTATAATTATTATAAAATTATATGATGGCTCATTTTTTTCTCTTTAATTTATGGAGATATCTCCTACAACAATTACTAATAATTTAGTATTGTTAGTGACTTCATTGTTGAAGGTACATAATAGGAACTAAAAAGTATAGTAATTGTATATAATACTTTCTATTTTAAAGTTATATCCTGTTATTTAAGAAAATATGTATTTTTACTAAAATTAGTAAAAGAGTTGAATTTAAATCACTTTCTTACACTGTTTAAATGAACTTTGCAAGCACTCTTAATTTTTTTCTTTGATTTTTTTTTTTTTTAATTTTTTAATATTTTGTTGATTTTAAAATATATTCTTGAAAAATCAAACACTAACCAAATACTAAGATATTTATTTAAGACCACAATAACCTCATAAAATATAAACCAAAATAAAATTATTAAATCTAATAAAATCAATGATCGGGGTTGTGATTTTGATAGGTTAAGTTGTGAAGCCAATATAAATTCATTATATTATCATCTCAATATTAAAAAAAGAAGCTACATTTAAACTTACCAAGTCAACTAGGTCATATTTAGGCAATTCATACACAATTTAATTTGAAAATGAAGTAGGGAGGTTAGAAGATTGACTTTATAGGTCAGATTTCAAAACAATACCAAAAATTCCCTATAACCTGGATATTTTTTCATGTTCAATTTTTTTTTTATTTGAACAGCAACTTAGTGCAATTTAGTAAACTAGTAAAGTACTATGAAATTTGGAGCAAACAAATTTAAAAATAAAATCTTTCAAACATATGTTTTTTTTATAATAATTTATTTTATATTATTGTTGTTGTTGTAGTATATTTAAAGGAATATATTAGTCATAATAATAATAATAATAATAAAAGTATTGAAGTGGAAATAACACCATTCTATTAAATTAGTCAAAGTAGTCGGTATTTCTTGGTCAAGCAACCATCATCCGCACCGATTTCATTTGTTGTCACATAAGAATCAAGTGGAAGAACTCGTTGATTTCTTGACTTTATGGTAATGAAAGATAATCACTAAGAAAAAGTCGTCGCAAATATCACTCGTTTCAGCCGACTAAGGAAGGATCCTCAAAGTTTTCATGATATGAAATAACCATGATTTTCCAACAACTAATTAACTAATACTTAATAATGTTGCATGCCCGCTCTCCCTCCTAATTTCCTATAGATACCCCAAGTTATTAGATTGAATTTTGGATCACATAATTAAAAAAAAATTATTTATTAAAAAAATCAAAATAAATTTTTATCTAATTAATTAATTCATTCATATTCAATTAGATTTGATATTAACTCATGATATCGGGTTTAATAACATTAAGATAGTATTTGACACTCTATAATTGAACCATGTTTTTAAAGAATTTTGATTTTTTTAAAACTATATCTTATATTTTTTTTAATATATTAAAAATATAAATAATTTTTTTAATATATTTTCAAATAAAAATATCTTACCACCCTCCCTCGAAGGAAGAGTGACTCCGGAGACAGAAAAAAAGACGAAATTGTGTCTTGGGATTAGGTGGTGGGTGTCCACTAATAAGACGTGTGAAGAGCGTCCATGAAAATGCATTCAGCATAACCAACACAATAATTCTAACTTGCTCCCTTGTGTGGACGAACATACCTAAAAGCCCAAGGCTAAAGTTACGAAAGCGTGTGGACCTCTCTGGAGGAACAGGGATGACGTGTTATTTGCCTATTGGCGTTGGACATCTTGGTTCCCTAAACATGGCATTAAGCGTTTAAAAAACACGGTTATATCATGTTTTTTTTTTAAATTATTATTTTTAATTAAAAATAATTTTTTAAAAAATAAAAAATATCATAATTATATTTCTAAATAAACCAATACCTTTTCCTTACTTCTCTTTGAACCATACATTCATATTATAATTCGATTTTAAATAAATTATTATCCAAATTTATATCTACATATTTAAAAAAGATGTACATTTAAGGTCTTGTTTGTTTTTGTGTTTTAAAAAACTATTAAAAAATTTTTTTTGCTTTAAATTAAATTTTTTTGGTATTTTTATGTTATTTTTATGTACTGATTTTAAAAATAAAAAAAATATTATTTTGATATATTTTAAATATAAAAAACACTTTAAAAAACAATCATAATTATACTTCTAAATAAACCAATACCTTTTCCTTACTTCTCTTTGAACCATACATTCATATTATAATTCGATTTTAAATAAATTATTATCCAAATTTATATCTACATATTTAAAAAAGATGTACATTTAAGGTCTTGTTTGTTTTTGTGTTTTAAAAACTATTTAATTTTTTTTTGCTTTAAATTAAATTTTTTTGGTATTTTTATGTTATTTTTATGTACTGATTTTAAAAATAAAAAAATATTATTTAAATATATTTTTAAATAAAAAATAGTTTAAAAAATAATTATAACTATATTTCTAAAATGACATGTAAAAATAAAAAAAGGAATTATGTCGTTATCTTCAAGAAACGATGCTAGAGAAACCCATGAGTCTTCATGTCATCTTCAATGACATCAGCTAGAATGAAACATCGAGGAAAGGAGGAGAAGGCTTCCAAAGATAGCACCGCTTCTCCTTGCGTATTTTCCTCTTAAAGCTATTTTAATGCTTTTAATGGGATTATTGCAAATCAAACACTGTATTATTGGTGCCTACTGCCTGGGGCTCAGTGAAAGCGTGTTAACAACAGGAAAACGACATGGAAAAACAAATCCTCTCCAGCACAGTACCGTCAAGGAAAAACACACACAGTGCTGTTAAATGGATATGATTTTAATCCGGTTTATGGTGTTTGGTATTAGGTATTAGAAGCGTTTTTTTTTTTTATTAATTTTGTTTTAAATTAATATTTTTTTATTTTTTCAGATTATTTTAATGTATTGATGATAAAAATAATTTTTAAAAATAAAAAAAAATATTCTTTTAATATATTTTAAAATAAAAAAATACTTTTAAAAAAATAACTATTATTATATTTCATCTATTATAATTAAATTTTTAAATTGAGTTATCCCTGGACAAGAAAATGACACAACATCAATCGGTTTGGTACATAATAAGATACTAAAATATATTCAGTTTGGGTGAAAAACACATGTCAGAAGCCGGCTTGAGCAATTAATTTCATTAAAAGTGTAAGAAATTTTTCAATCGTGCAAACAACATCGTAGGAGTATCGGTTTTTTTTATTAAATTTAATGGCATCTTACCCTACAACGATGCTTCGTTTGGGCCGCTTGACACCTACTTCTCACCTTCAAGGGCGGAGCCATGTCAAAGCTTCAAGTAATATTTTATTAATATTTTTTTATTAGTTTTATATAAAATAAAATTTATAATTCTTAATTAAATTATTAAATTTTTTAAAAAAATTTATGTAGAGCCTTCTAAAATAATATTTTAGCTTGGATTACAATTTCATAATTATGAAAAAATTAAGAAATTTGATAAAAAAAATCATAATTTGACTATATTTACATTATTAGATATAATTTTCAATCTGACCTTCAAATTGAGCTAAATTTTTACGAAGGATTTTAAAATATATTGAATTAAATCTAGTTAAAGTTTTAGAATAAATAGAGTTTAGTAGTACTAAGAAAAAAAAATATCGTCAAATAAAAGCAAAACGACTCATTAAAAGTAAAACGGTTATTTGTCATTAAAAAATTAAAAAAAAATCAAATTTTTTTTCCTTTTATATGTTGTCAACCAGAAAAAAAAATAGAATAAAAAAAAAACAAAACAAAATTATTTATTAAAATGAGTGACCTTGTATTCAATTTCGTCCCAATTATGTCATTTTCCATCACTTTTTAACATGTAAAATTAAATTCAACTCTCGAATTTGATAAAACAAAGTAGTATTTATATCAAAATTATGAGAATTACGTGTATCAAAATTGTTAAAATTTATAAATATTATATTTTAGTGACTTAATATAATGCGCAATTATTTCCCATCTATAACCTCATATTTGAGGTGTGAAATTAAAGTTATGTTATAATAATAATGATAATAAGAGAATGGTAGGATACGTTTTTTTTTTTTTTTTAATTTTTGAATTCAATGTCGGAGGCAATCATTAATTTTATTCTTGATGCCCTAGAATGTGTATTTAAAATAATTAAAGAAAAAAAACTTAGTAGTGAATGGAAAAAAAAATTAATTGAATATATAAATCACAAATTTATCATATCAACTCTGACATTTTAGGTTTTTTCTTAGGAAAAAATATTTTAAATATATTTATTTTTTAAAATCTAATACATACTAAAAAAATTCACTTTCCAATACAAAACGACCTTTGTCTAAATCTCTGTAAAATAAAATCATAGTACACAAAATTAAGAAGGATAAAAAATAATAAGAAGATATTCATTTCATTATATACAAGTCAAAGCTAAACATTTGAGCCCAAGGCGGCGTCCAACGAGTGCCCACACTGTGCCCCACTTAAGCGACTGAAAATCGCCGCCTGTTTTCTCCATGAGACAACCGCCACGTAGCTTTTTAATCGTCCACCGTTGATTTTAGCACCGAGTTTGCTGAGGCATCGACTCATCCTGCCCTCTTTCAATATCCATCTCAGTCGTCCCTGACTCACCACCGCAACTCACAGAGCTAGCCACGTTAGGAGACGCAGCACCTCTTCTTTCCCTACTTAGCATCCTCTTAAAAGACAGCATCCGACTCATTGGCGATCTAAACGCGTGACTCGCTGATGGCGACTCAGTGTTTGACTCATCCTCAAAATTCCCATTTCTCCTAGGCACTTCGATGGTCACCCCGATAAGCTCCACCCGTTTCCTTCTGTCATTAAACGACGACGTAGAAGCCGAACCCACACGATCCTCCTCATGCTGACACGTGGTACCCGAACTGGAACCCGAACCCGGTACCGAAATCCCGCAACCGGGACCATCTTGAACCGGGCTTTCCGTCACCGGCTCAACCGGAGAGCGACAGAGAGGGCACGTGGAGTGAGAATGAAACCACATATCAATACACTCGATGTGGAAGCTATGATTACATTTAGGCAAGGTCCGACCCGTTTCGTTCTCCTGAAACTCGGATAAACAAACCGCACACTCCATCGAATCTTGGTGGGTTTTTCCTGAATACACAAAAACAGGAAGCGATTTTAAGACGGTCTCTTCAAGGCCACGTGTGACTTGAGTTGTGACAATGGTAGGGTTGTTGGAAGAGTCGACGTAGAATACAAGATGGTTACGGCGGTTGCGGGCATGGCGGATATGGCGCCGCCGTGCGCGGATGAGGTACCAGCGAGCGTAAAGGTGGAGACAAACCATTAAAATGATAACAAGGAAAAGAATAACAACAGCACTCAGCATTATCTTGCCACTTAATGCATAGCCTTCTCTAAATTCCTTTGGTGGATCTCCCAAGTCCGAGTCCATTTCTTGATTGTGGTTATGACAGTTGCTGTATGTGTGGAATTATAAGAGGAGAAGAAAGAGAAAGTGGGTTAGCTTGTAAATGATGAGTAAGAGAATGTTTATGGAGTTGGTACTTGAAGAAGAGAAGTAATAATATAGAACGATATGTATATATATATATATATATATATATATATATATAGAGAGAGAGAGAGAGAGAGAGAGAGAGAGAGAGAGAGAGAGAGAGAGAGAGAGAGAGGACCTAGGCTTCCAGGACGCTTCCAGGCAATGCCTGGGCTTTTTTTATTAGATGTCAACTGCGTGGGCCTAGCCTATTAAGGAGAAGACATCAGGCAGGCAAAGGACGAGGAAGAAACCCTAGAACATTCTTGGAAAGAAAGAAAAAAACAAGATTTAAAATATATTAAATAAAGTATTAATAATACTGGCTTGAGTTCAGAACCTCAGCTTCATTTTTCTTCTATACCACCTTTAGCAGATGATCTTCGTCGTCACCGGTAGCTAGCCGAGACTTTATTTAAGATTCTAATATCGAAGCAATCTCTGTGAAAAATTGCATTTCTCGATTAATTGCGACATTATAAATATTGTTGCTGGAAGCTCTATGAGATGATAATTAAGGACAAAAAGATTTTGTAATCATTTACTAGAAATCATTCTCCTTCTTTTAAGAACAATAGTTTTGGATCCTACGCAAATTATTGTTTTTTTTGCCAATATCTAAATAGAAGTTTAATTAAAGAAAAAATAAAGTTTGGTAGCCAAATAGGATCCAAATTGCAATATTTAAAGGTACAAGGACCAAAATGAATAGGCACTAAAACTTTGAAGGCTTAATTGACATACTAAGGGGTGAAATTGAAATAATTGAAAGTTTAAAGGGTCAATCGAGGGATAAATTGAAGAATTATGAGATCAAGGACCAATATGTTAAGCGCATGAAATTTGGGAGCACTTGCAATCGAAGACTCCAGGGGTTAAATTGAAAGGACTGTTAAAGTTTTGACCAATTGAGGTTTTAATTGCTAGATGTACACGATCAGAGACTAAATTTGAATTAGGGGAATTTAAACCCTAATTGAACTTTGGAAAAAACACGGCCTCGTTTTATTTGAATCTGAAAAAAGAAAAGATCTTAGGTGAAGCGGTGAGTTTCACCAAAAATATTTGAAATGTCTATACGACGCCGTTGGGAGAAATAAGGAGGCAGCCATTCTTTTTGTCTCTCCGCATGGCTATACTGGAGGTGCATTAATGGCTCTCGGGCATGTTTTGGACAAAAGGTTCTCTCTCTCACGCGTCCATCACGCTACAACGAACAGTCCCCTCTTTTCATCAGATCATTTACTTTGCTCCCATTCCTTTCCTGGTCTGTATTTTTCTCAGAGGGCTCCTGAAATTCCATCCAAAAACCTCTGCCTAAACAGCCAAAAACCAACATAGACAGATGAGTGTCTTACTTCAGTCTTTAAACTCAGGCAAATAACAGGTAACGTTTACAAAAAAACAGTGGGGATGTCTTTCTGGAGATCAATGGTGATGATCTCGCCAAGCCAAAGACTCATTTGCCCCTACTTTCGCCTATAATAGACCCCTGGAAGAAGGGATTGCAAGAAAAAAAGGAAGGAAGGAAGAAAAAGGGTGAGGCAGTGAGTAGTTCCTGGAAAAGAGCTCTCAAGGTTAAAATCGAGAGAAAACACAGTAGAGAGAGACAGGAGGAAGAAAAGAAAGTGAAAAGGAATGAAGAGAGTTTTACAGGGAGGAGTATTAAGGAAACAAAAGAAGGAAAAGAGGAATGGCGTGAAAGAGAGACGTCAGTGAATTAGACAAGAAAATAAAAGGAGGAGAAAACGAAAAAAAGAATTATGAGAATTATTCAGTGAATAGTATGACGAACACCAAATCAACATACATATTTAGATGTTGGAAGAAAGATATATATGTGCACGCGTGCGCCGGGTAGTTGGCATTATATAAAATAAATAATTTTTTATTTTTAAAATTAATTAAGCATGACATCTTATGTTAAGTTATTCAGTTAATTTGACTGAAAAGTAGCTTTTTGAACTATACAAATATTTTGGTCTAAAGATATGCATATTTTAAACTTTATAGATACTCTGAAGAGGTGTGTCTTCTAAATTATCTAGACATTTTTTTTCTAAAAAAGTGTTATTATTTTTATAAATATTAATTTGATATTGACATAAATCAATTAAGAAAACAATATTATTCTCTCTTTATTTTTTTCCTTACAAACTGTTTGTTTGCGTTAATCTTAAATCAAACAAATTTTTTTAAAAAACTTATAAAAGTTGTTGTTTATAAGTTTAAAGCTTTGTTATATCCTAAATGTATATTGATTTAACCCTGCAACAAATATAATGGGGGCAATTAATATTTTAAAAATAATGATCTTTACACCTCAAAGTCTGTTTGCTATTTCCATTGACATAACAAACTTAAGGTATTAATCTGCAATGGAGTCCAAGACTATGGTGAATTAAGAGTTTGTGAAGTTAGATTGATACGATCTAAGTAAGGTCAGATTCAGATTTTATCATAAATTTTTCTATCATCCAGTTTTAATCTATTAAGCATAATTCCAAATCAAATTGTTGGATCGAGCTTAAATTTTACCAGAAGAGTCTAGAGATATTTTTCTATGTTGGGATAAAAATTTCAGGTGAGTCGGAGTTCGTGAAGGCAAGATATAGATCAGAACAAGTGAAGCATTTGTATTCATGATCCCAAAATTCTATTAGAGCTTGAAAGCATAATTATTGGATCTTGGTTTTGAGCAACTGCACAATGTTGCTATATTGTTTCTCAAAATTAGATTGGTCATGAGAAGAAAATCTTTCCCAACAATCTAATAACTGACTCACACCCAGAGGTCTTTCATCCAACTTCACATGTTCAGGTAATTAGGACATGAATCTAGTCAGCAAGCAATCCCTTACATTCCATTAACCCTACTCTAACGCAACCTTCATATCCTTGGTGGTTATATGCTCTATCATCTCACATTTTCTATAAGAGTTGGTGGAGATGTAATAAGAACACGATATATAAAGTGAGAGCATGGATGTAAATGACATGTTATTAAGTCATGTCCTAAAGGGTCCATTCTATTAGATATAATATAACCCATAAAGGTTTAGGTTTGGTTTGTTTATTCATAGAGATTTTTTAAGCTCTTATATCATCTAAATTACCAACGGAGTAATCCAGTCCTTTAAACTTATACACCCGGGTTAGAGATATAATTCACATAACCAGGCGTATATGGTGGGTTCAATCCGATCAGAAGTTCATGTGAGCATCAATAGACATAAGTCACCCTTCCCACTTAATCTTCCTTTCTAACCTTAGAAGGGATGATCTAGAGTCTAGAGTTTTTATGGGTTTTGCAGTGATGTGTGTCAAACTCATATAAATAACATGAATGCATATCCAAATCAACATGTAAAATATAAAAATTGAATTAAATGAATTAAAGTAAACAAATATGAATAAAAGCATGAAATAAAGAATGCAAATAAAATAATTAACTGCTAAAAAATATATAACAATGAAGGACAAACACATAAAATTGGCTTAACTCAAGTCCCTAATGGAGTCGCTATGTTATCATATCGTGATGAGAATCAGTGATGAAATGGTTTTGGGAAAATAAAGTAATTTTTGGAGTTAGCATTTGGTAATTAAGGAAATTAGAGAATTTAAAATACACAATGGTATAGTCAAAGATTGGGTATCGGGTTAGTTGGGCATAAAGATAGACAGACAACGTTCTTATCACATCCTTTCAAATGAAAGGTTATTATTACTTGTGTTTTTTTTTTCTAAATTATTCTATCTAATAAAATTATGAGCTTAGTCATTGTTTATTTATTTATATTTGACATTGGTCTTTAAAATTGATGATAACCTCATAATTGAAGATTTTACTTATTTGTTTTTAATATTTTTTTTCTTGCATTTAAATAAGACTATGCCTTTTTGTTTTTTCAAAAATCAATTTGGGGTTTACATTTTCCTAATTCAGCTTTGAAAAATACAATGAAGTTTTATTTAAGTGTAAGAAAAATTTAAAAATCAACAATGTCTCCGATTACGCAAGGACATTTTGATTTTTTTTTTTTTTATCATGTTTGGTAATCTAAAAAAGATAAATATTTGCAGAAAAAAGATTTTTTTAATCCCTTTTTTCAAAACTAGTAATTAGTGACAGAACCCTTTATATTTTAATTTTGGTAATAATAATTAGTAATTAGGGTCTGCTATTCCCCCAACGGCCAATTACCCACTTTGAGCCCCAAGGCCAAAAAAAAAAACTAGAGATTTTAAAATGTATAATGATTTATTTAAAAATTGAGTATTGTGTTAGTAGTGTATAAGAAAAGAGAGACACCATCTTATTAAGGTTATTATTACTTGTGTTTTTTTTTTTCTAAATTATTCTATCTAATAAAATTCTAACCTTATTTATTTTTTTATTTATTTAAATTTGACACAAATCCTTAAAAATAAAAAAAACTTGTGATAATTAATGATAAGTACCCTAGAATTGAAGATTTTAGTGATTTTTTAATATTTTTTCTTGCATTTAAATAAGACTGTGCCTTTTAAAATTTCAAAAAATCAATTGGGGTTTAAAATTTTCTAATTCAACTTTAGAAAATATGATGAAGTTTTATTTAAGTGTAAAAACAAAATTAAAAATCAACAAGGTCTCTCTTTATGGATGGACATTTTGATTATTATTTTTTATCATATTTGGTAATTAAAAAAAAGAGAAATATTTGCAGAATTTTATTTTTAATTCCTTTTTTTTAAAACTAGTAATTAGTGACAAAACCCTTAATTTTGGTAGTAATAATTAGTAATTAATAACTAATAGTTAGGGTTTGCTATTCCCAACGGCTAATTACCCACTTTGAGCCCACGGCCCAAAAAAAACACCTCTTTCTTTTAGCTTCCCCCTCACAAGTATGAAGTCACAACGATATTCTTGCTAAAGCAGTTAACTGACCCCTCCTCTCCTATAAAGTAAACCCACAATTAAAAGTCCTCCGCTCCGGAGCTACCACAAAGCAAAAATGTCAAACAAGTCCCCAATTTTTCCCATGCCAGAACCTCAACACTTCAGCGACTATGGCTTTGACCCACAGATTGATTACTTTCAGGTTTGTTTCAATCTTTATGATCAGTCCTTTATAAATACTCTTAATTATTTGATGTTTTGAAGTGACCCCATTTTCTTTTTAATTTCCATATAAATAAGTTGTCGGAGGAAGCAAGAAATCGCAAGAGAAAGACTATAACAGCAAGGTTTCCCGTTGACTCCATACACTTGAAGCTCCGAAAGCCCATTTCAAATGAAGAGTCTGCAAGTAGAAAGGTCCACAAAGCCAACAAGAAGAAGAAGAAGTGGTGGAGAAATGCAATGTTGTTCTTTAAGTGGAAGTGTATCCACAGTAATCACAAAGATTATTATGTTGATCGTGAAGAAGATGTGCTCGAAGCAAGGGCTAGAGCTTTCAGTGCTTCAATCTCTGCAGGATCTGTTTATTTAATTGATAGTTTAAGTGGGTCAAGTACTCCTTCCAGGTCCACTAGCAGACCGTCCTCAGGGCCTCTAGCTGGAACCTTGACTCCTGCAAGAAAAGGTGACATGGAGATACCTTATTTGAGCCTGAGGGAGCTTAACATGGAGCAGCAACAGCAGAGGAGTTCTACTTCTGCTAAGCCAATATATTTGGTCACTTAAAATAAAAAACTTCCTCTAGTATTGTATTATCGGGTCTGTTTAGTGACTAATTACTTGTTGGGTCTTTTAGTTTTATATTCTTGCTGCATCTTTTCAGCTAGTGCAAACTGCAAAGGTGTTTGATCTCTTTTCTTTTTCATGAGTGTTTGTTGCTCCCCTCCCTTTATTGATTTCTGCAACTAATGGAGAAACCCAGTTGTTTGACTATTAAAAGCCTGTTTGTTTAAAGCTTCTCAGCTACCTTTTGCTTTAAAAGCAGGTTGAAAAGCTTAAACAAAACGGAAACGGGCACTACGGCCGGCATGGCTTGGTAACAAAACGTGCTTCAAGTCATCGTTTCCCTTTGGAGTATTTACTTTCCCTTCTGAATTGTTGACACTTGCACTTTTTTTGAGTAAACTATTTGTGTAACGGTATTTCTGATCCCAGAGGCTTAGCACGGAGCTGAGACTCTCTATCTCGTGATTAAATGTATGTTTAACAGTATAATAATAGTTGTTTTTTAAATAATTTTTTATATTAAAATATATGTAAATAATACTTTTTATTTTAAAAAATTATTTTTAATACCAGTATATCAAAACATCTAAATTATATAAATTGTATTAAATTTTTTTTTAAAAAAATTTGAATTTATAGTACCTAAGTGCTTATTCATTGACAGCTGCCATCTTGTGAATGATGCTGAGAGACCTCAGTGATGGATCTTGACGCTTTGCATTATCTTGTGAGCGGTACACTACCCCATTTCACGGGGAAGATTGAAAAAGAGAAAAAAAAAAAAAAAAAGATTGCTGGGTCTTTTAGAACCAATGGCGCAAGCTCATGTTTGCTTGCGGTGGACGGAGATTCAGCTGGAGTAGTCAAAATCCTATGTACCTGTTGAGTGTAGGGACCTAGAGCGCCCCCCCCCCCATGGTGTTTTGCTTGCGGTGGACGGAGATTCAGCTGGAGTAGTCAACGTCCTATGTACCTGTTGAGTGTAGGGACCTACGTCCTATGTACCCCCCCCACCCCCAATCATGTGGATAAGAGGGCTGATAAAACGGCTAGTATTAAATCCTCAGCCACATTTTCTAGTTTCAACAAACCAAAAAGATACTAAGAAAAATCCCATAACACAAGCTGTCATATAACCAATTCAACCTAATAATTTAAGTGGTTAGGTGAGGTCTTAAAATATTTTATATTATTTTCTAACATACCTTCTCAAGTAAAAACTCTTTGGGTTTGAAGCTTACATAAATCTATATTACTTTGTGCTTAATTTTTATCAAATAAATAGAAATGGTGAGATTCGAACTCGTGACCGTTTGGTCATTAAAGCACTAATACCGTGTCATAGAACCAATTCAACCCAATAATTTAAGTTATTAGGTGAGGTCTCATGATATGATTCATATTATTTTCTAACACAAGCCACAGTTGTCATACCTAGCATGGAGAATATATCGAGTCAACTTGTGGTGCGGCAAACTTGAGTAAATTATTTTTATCAAAATAATATATGTGGTTTTATTTTTTGTTAGAGTTGATTTTATATGGTTTGGATTGGTTTCGAGGGGTTAATAATCAAGACACAAATAAACAAGTAATGTAACTTTAAGGGATTAATCTGGTGATAAAGAAGATTTGAATCCTTATTTATTTTCTTAAGTTTAAAAATTAGAATTAATTTAGAGAGGGAAATGGAGATCGGAGATCCAAGTTGACAGAGAAAGGTGAGGTAAGGGGGCTGTGACTTGTGATTGGTGAAGGGTCGGCATCATCACATCGCGAAGAACACATGCACAAAGGTCCAAAACAAGAAGCGGCGGCGAAATCCTCCATGTGCTTCCCCTCCTCCTCTCTTCTCCTCCCCAGTGTTCTCTTTGACCTTGTCCTTTACCCCCAGCAACGTGCCTTTTGTCAGTTGGAATTTGGGATGAGCCATTTATTAAGGTCAATATGTTTTTGTTTTTGGAGTTGCGTTTTTATATGGATTTTATTGAGCATTTATCTTAAATTTTAATTAAAAAACTATATTATATATATATTTTATTTTTTTAAAATCATAATCACAATAACTACTTCAATATCAAACACATACCAGCTTGTTTTACCATGATACATGTTTTAAACTACCCGTATCATTTTTAAAAATAAAAAAACAATTTCTCATTAGATTTTAAAATTTATTCTTTGACAAACATATTACTCATAATCTATAACCCAAATATTTCTTTTTAACCCTTTTGGATTTGAATTAGAATGTTGATATTGATATTGACAAACATATTACTCATAAACTTTGAATGGTGACTAATTTTTTTTAAAGAATAAAAAAATCACTTTTTTTTGTGTGTTTTAAGATGAAAATTCTTTTAGGTGCTAATAAAAATCAAAATTCACTTTGGAAAATAAATATGCAATCTTTCCAAAGTAAAACGTTTTTATTTTTATTTTTGTTATTACCTATTTTTTACCTCACAAAAAATTAAGAAAAGAAAAAAATAGGAAAAAAAATTCAAAATACAAGAGAACATATATATGAAGAAAACCTAGAGGATTGCTCAAGATTTGAGGTGGAGGACCAAGATGACAAGTGGAAATGTTGGAGGACTAAACATATAAAATTGGCAATATTGATAACCCAATTTTGATTGACAAAAGACCCCATTGATGAAAATCTTTTTATTTAAGGCAAATAAATACAAATTTGAATAGATAATGACTCAATGAGAATTTTGGAAGACTTAATTAATTTTATTGAGAACTTAATTACAAAAACAATTGATTTTTGAAGTCAATTTAGGTTTTACTTGGAAGAAATTAAAGTTTGAAGGTCAATTTACAATTTCAAATAATTAATTTGGTCAAATTAAGGGCTTAACTACATAAATATTGAAGTTTAATGGACAACTAGGGATTTTCTTGAAGAAATAAAAAATCAAGGACCAAATTGAAAAAGACGCATGAATGCATGGGTTGAAAATTGATCATATTAGGGGCTAAATTAAAAAAATTAGAAGTTTATTGATCAATTGAGGGTCAAAATGCATAATTTTATAATCAAGGAAAAAAGTGTAATAAGCAGTCAACTTTGAGGATGACAATTGAGTTTAACACATAATTTTGAAACTCAACCCGGTCTAATAACTGGGTCACGAGTCAAATGGGTTGACCCTGGTCAACCCAAAAAAAATTATCGTACTTTAAAGTTAAGTTTTCAGGTGAGGTAGGGATAATGTTATTTTTTTTTTTTGGATTTCATGGACAGTAAAAAGACACGTTGTATAGAAGAGTCTCAGCTTATAAATAAAGATTTTTTCTTCTAATAATCAATATAAAAAGGCAGCTCTTGGAAGAATTGAATGGGACAAGCTAGCTTCTATCTTTCCTTGATTCAAGTCGTTGTAAGCAGCTGGTGTTAAAGCTGGATATATATTGCATACTTGAAGCTTTTGATCATATATGAGAAGTTTCTACTAGAGGATTTTGGAGAATATTTGAAAACTTTTGCAAGATTTTTGTTGAGATATTAAAGTAGAGATTGAAGATATCTAGATGTTGAAGGAGGGTTGTCTTCTTGTTTTGGTAAGTTAACTGCTTGCCAGTCATTAAAAATGAAGAAGAGACTATCCCTTCTGCACCTTTTTTTGTATTTTCTCTTATGTTTCGAGATGATGTATTTTTTGTTTTGACCACACAACTGCTTGAATTTACAAAGAATAAAAAAATAAAGGGAGCTGGGTCTCAGCCGGGTTTACTCGAGTCGACCGGGCTTCGTCGGGTTAACTCTGTGATAGGTTTTTACTTAGACCCAGACCGGTTCCAGGCCCGGGTCAGCCAGGTTCCGGGTTGACCCACCTGGCCGATTCGAGTTTCAAAACTATGGTTTAATAGGGGTAGGATTTTATAGAATTAAAATTTTTTGAGACAATTATAGATGCAATTAAAAGCAATTCGAAGAAAATGAACTAAATTGTAATTTACCAAAATTCTAAATTAAAAACTGATTAGTACTTAAAAGTGCATGTTTATCAAGGGTTTATATCATCATTTTACACTTAAAGTATCAATAACTCCTTAACTAAAGCATGTTTTATAATAACAAGTCTAATACTATAAAATGCCTTAATATATGGTAAATGTTCATCTTAAATGCAGACCTATTACATAAATCAAAGGATTGATTGATGAGTTCAAGTATAGAAATTAAAAGGATAAAAAAAGGGTCAAACTTAGAAAAGAGATATTGGTACAGTCCAAACTAGAATATTGTTCGATAATTGGGTCATATCTCGAGTTCTAGATGTCCAAATGACCTTAAATTTTTACACAGATTCAGTAAGACATAGGCCTACAACTTTCATGTTTTCATCAAGATCTAAGAAGGCCGTTTTCAAGTCCAAAGTATAGCAACAACGAAGAAGTCCGAATCTGTCCTGCAGCCCGAACACTGTTTAGTTTTTGACCCATATCTAGAGTTCTAGAAGTCCAAATGACATCCATTTTTTTTTTTGGAAAGCTGAGTCAATTTCCTACAACTTTCATGTTTTCAAATGAACCCAGTTCTGATGCTAGCATTTTTGTTTTATTCAGACAAGAAGATAAGGATTTTCACAAAGTCAAGAGTTGGCCACCCACTCAACAATTAGTCATCAAATCAATAATTCTGAATTTTTGCCTATAAAAGGAGGCATTTGCCATGTATTTAGGGGCTTGGTTGTTCAGATCAAGTTTATGCTCTTTATTTCTTTCTTTATATTTTTTTTGTAATTTTCAAGTTTTGCTTTAATTAATATTTTGTTTATGCTTTTCATTTCCTTTCCTTTCCTTAGTTAACTTGTATCTTATTTATGTTCTTGTTTTGTTTATTTATGTTTCTCTTCTTCATTATGTTTAGCTAAGTTTATTATGTCAAGGTGAAAAGGTTACACTAATGATGTAAGAATAAGTATAATGTAAACTTAACATGGACCTTAATGTTTAATATTAACATATCTTATCTTTTTATCTTACCAATTCTTAATACCTTGCTTGTTAAATGGTTAATCTAGATTTATCTTGTATAACACTTGGTACAACAAATACTTGGCACTCTCATAACCCAACCGTATGGTATTACCTACACATATGCTATGAAAGAAACTTGATTTGTTGTTAACATCAGTTAACATCATGAATTCCTGACAATATTTAAAAGTTTGGTGTTATGTAAAAAGTAATTAATATGATCATGTTAATAATTTATAATGAGCTATTAATGACAAATCATCCGATTGAAACCTCCTCCATGTGTGGTTTTCAAATTGAGTAATAAGAGTTTACACTATACTTGTTTGAAATACCATTGGTGGATCCTCTAACCTTGACATTTGTTTTTATCATTGTTTAATCCTTACATTAATCTTCCATCTCAAAATTCTCATTAATTTCTTCCTCCTCCTCTTATTATTATTATTATTATTATTATTATTATTACTACTACTACTACTACTACTACTACTACTACTACTACTATTAATATTATTACTATTATTATTACTATTATTATTATTATTATTATTATTTAAATTCTTGTTATATTTTATGTACGTTAAGTATGTTCTGTGTTTGATCAAGGATCCTGACATTGTTTGGTCTTGCCTTGTTCATTCGCATCAGAAATCTATTTATATTATATAATATATCTCTTTGATCTTTTCATAAACTCAGTATATAGGCTGGAAACCTGTGACCTGATCTTTTAGATCATTCTCAGGTATAACAACGCCACGTACTGAGTATTATTATTATTATTATTATTACTATTAATATTATTGTTATTATTGTTGTTTGTTGTTGCTGTTGTTGTCTTGTTATTTATAATTTATACAATTAACCTCTCTGTGGTTCGACCCCTGTCTTGATAGGTTATTTATTACTTCGACACTCCTGCATTTGGAAGAAGACATCAATCTTTTGGTCGTGTCAAAAACCCTAATTTTTAGGGTTTAGTTTAGACAACGCATCATTTAGCCACTATGTATTCTAAATTAATTTTCTTGCAATCAAACCCTCCATAAATTCCATTAAACCTTGGATAAAATTTAATTGAGTCCACAAACATTTTATTTTGGACTTTTCTTTCTCAACTTAAATTTTTTTTGTCAATAGAGCTCTCATGAATAAAAAAAAATATATATAACATCAAATTTCAATTCTTGTATTTCTGAACCTCCTCAACCAATTCCTAGCCATTTTATGAGCGTTCCAACATCCTTTTCTCACTCCTGTTATTTTATTTTTATTTCTTCTGAATATTTTTTTCATTTTTTGTTGGGGAACCCTAAAATGGGTAACAACACAAATGATGACTTGTGGGCTATTACAAATAAAAATGGAGGAAAAGGATGATGTTGTATGTATGATAAGTTTCCAAGAAAAGAAAGTAGAGATCTATAAGCTTCAACATATTAAGAGTGGTCCACCAAAGCTCATCCTAACAAGGCGTGCCATTACCTACAATGATAATTGCAATACATTGCTTTATAATTATAGAAATTCTCCCAATATTGAGAGTCATGCTTCTGTATTTCAGACTAAAATTGATGGATTAACTCAAAGTGGCAAGTGTTTTATGCCTCAAGAATTAGAAGGCAACGAAAAGCCAAAGACAAAGAGGTTGTAGTTATCAAAGATATGTAAATAAACAAACTCGTGAGTGATGATGAAGCCGAAGAATTCCTAAAATTGATGAAGTGTAGTGAGTATAATGTGGTAGAGTAGCTGAAAAAAAAAAAAAAAAACCTTGTCAGGATATTCTTGATGTCTCTTATCCTGAGTTCAAAGCCCCACCGTAATGCACTGTAAATAGTGTTGAACGAGGCATATGTGCCCAACACATGGCCCAAAAGACTAAAGTTATATATGATTCACATATTAAAAAATTAAAGTTTTAATTTTTTTATTAAATAAAATTTGAACACAATTTTTTTTATAAAGTTTTTATTTAAGTAAGAATTATTTCTAACCAAATATATTTATAATTGTTTTTTTCATGTTAAAAATAAAAATACAACTTAAATTAATCTGCAAATATCACATTAAATATAACATTAAATTAGAAAGTAACATGTAAACCCCAAGAAAAAAAAAAAAAAAAAGTGAAGAAATTCATGCATATGGTTAAATAAAAAAAAAATAGGAATTCATAAATTTTTGAATATGAATTTTTCGGGTGAAATAATTCGAGATATTATAATGAACCCGATACTATTGAGGGTTGGATTTAATTGAAGAAATAATAATAATAATAATAATAATAATAATACACTTAAGGGAAAAGAGGGGCCTAAATGCAAATAAGAGAAAATATAGAGTATAAACACTTTCTCTTCACCAAAATAAAATTGGTAGGAACCATAAGGAGAGAGAATAGGGAGTTTTATACATATTCTTGAGAAATCAAGAGAGAAACACTAACATTTCGAGAACCCATTCAAGATTTAGAGCTTATAGATGGGATAAACACTTGAGAGCAAATGATTACTAAGAAATTGAACAAGAAGAAAAGAAAGGAGGGAGTTGAAAATCTTCAACTGGTTGAAGATCAAGATCTTAATTTATATCGGGTAAGGTATTCTAAACATGATTTGAGAAAAAATATATATATCATTTTTTAATTTGATAAAGAATTAATGCTTTGATATTGAATAAATAGGTTAGGGTTTTTAGACATAAATTAGGGAAAAAGTATTTATTGTTGAGATTAAGTTAATTTGTGTGTGTGATATGTAGTTTATGAAAGTATTGTGTGAAGGGGAGGGGGAGACAACTTTGGACAAACTTGTCTCCTAACTTTCGGTGAGATTTTGAATAGAGGGATGAGGGAATTAGGATTGGATTCCTTATAAAGATTGTAGATTTGAATATTAGCTAACCAAGGAAACTGGTCTTGCTCAATTTGGAGATGTAGAACTCCAGTTATGGGTTACCAACAAAAACTGAGTCGTGACTGATTATGTAGGGTAGCAAGATTGATTTCTTGATGAGTATTTTTTACCATCTTAGAGGTAGAACTGGGTTCTCCTTCCTCAGAGAATTGGTAGCCTCGTGTCTTATCTTTCTAACAAGATAAATCTCACTTAAAATGGAGTTTTAGAACCTTATATATAGTTTAAAACTTGATGAGTGTTCGGACAGTAACAGTTCAAAGTTAGACAGTGACAATTTAAAGTGAGACAGTGACAATTCAAAACTAGACAGCGACAGTTGGAAAATGGACAATAACAATAGACTTTCACGTGAATACTATAAATAAGAATATAAAAGAATTGAGTCATATGAACGCTTACACATTAAGATACTAACTCTGAAAATATATATGAGATATGTATGTATGTTATTATGAGAAAATGAACATGCATAGAAAGTAACATATGAGTAAAATGGATGAATATGAATTCTCTATAATATCGGCTTGAAGGAATCATAACAAAAAAAAACTTCCTTGTGATTCAGGAGGAGCAACCAGGATTGGTTCTTCTGTTGGGGGGGTCGCGAGACAGGCGAAACAGGTGCTTGATTTTTCCTCCTATTTGCACTTATATAATTTAAAATTTGTCTAGTGTATGCAATTACAGTAAATGTCGTGTTCAATATAAATACAATCTAGCATAAATACAAGATTAGCTTCGGCTAATGACATCCATGATAGAATTGTCGGATTGTGAATTACAAGATTAGCTTCGACTAATAGCATCCGTTATAGGATTGCTGGGAAATGAATTACAAGATTAGACTTTGCAAGGTCACCCAGTGTATGCAAGTAAATAAGATTATTCATCTAAGAATATACAAATGAGTGTTAATTGGGTTTCAAAGATTTACAAGAAAAATATAAGTTCCTTGTTAGAATTCTCATGGATTAGATAGAAAGTTAATACTTCATCCGTATTCATTACATGAGCATACATATATTCTTTATCAACATAATTGTATGTTTATTTATGTACAGGTCCATCAAATATCCAGGAAGATCATTAATTTATAACTCTACTTTATGATGCTTATGTAAATATTTAACTTAAGCAAAAGGGAAATAACGTGATATGTAGTATAATTTTATGTAAACCTTGATGTAATTATAAAAGTTCAGCTTAGCATTTAGTATTTTAGTTATCTTGTAATTAACCCTTTTGAAATATTTAGGGACACTTATTATGTTGTAAATATTTTCTTTACATGTTAGTATTCCTTTTCTTTTAAATTTTATGATATGATGTTTGGACTATGTTCATATTTATCTTACTCGTATAATATATATATATTGTGTGGAATTATGAGGTTTGATATAAGGTCCGGAATTATGGGACCTTGTGATGGCGGGTTAATTGAGTAAACTGATAGTAGTCTATAACTTGGGATGTCCTAAATGCAAATGAAACTCTGCCGAATTTTTGAAAAAAAATAAAAAATAAAAAAATTTACCCTCAAATAAAGAGGATATGTTGGAATTTTTTATATTAATCGAGTCATACAGTCGAACTATTACATAACACATGTCAAACTTTCAATAGAGTTGAGACAAAATGGTAAAATTTGACATTTGCCAATAACAACATATTACACCCTGGAAACCAATGATGTTCTCTCCTTTTATTCCATGTTACATGGTGTTCCACTAGTATGGTTGTCGACGGATGTTATCTATAACTTTTTTATATTGTTATTAAACCTGGTTTAGTTTGATAGGTAAATATGATAATTTATTGACCTAGCCTTTAGATCTAACTAAATTTTAAATAAAATTGAGTGATAATTAGCCTAGTGTGATCCAATTAACTTGACAAATCTACATACAACTTAGTCAACTAGGTTAAAACATGATTTGACTTTAAACAAAATCACAAGAAGATATTGTTTTAATGTTTTTTTTAATATTAAATCAATGATGTTTTAGATTAATCCGAATCAATCTGTCCAACCGATACCCCAAGTTATGGGCCTAGACAAGTTTAATAATTTTTTTAAAAGATTTATTTTTATTTAATCATATGATAATAAAAATAAATATTTTCAAAAAAAAGAAAAATAAAATTATGAATGAGAAACATATTTTTATTTCATCAAATTATCTTTCTTATTCATGTGATTTTTGTTTGTTTTGATAATAAAATGAATTTTTTATTAGCAATATAGTTTTATTGAATAAAAAACAATAGCAATAAAAAATATTAAAAAAAACTACAACTATTAGAACTAATAATATATATTTTAATTGAAAACCCAATTTTTCTATTCACGCATGTTTTTTTTGTTGAGAAACATATTTTTTAAGTATAAATTATTATGATCATTAAAGTAAATTTTAATTAAAAACATTATGTCTCAGTTATTTTTACATACCTAATGCAAAAACTATGAAAACAATAAATTTAAGAAAATAATATAAAAAACTCACAGTAAAGAATTAAAAAAACATTTTATTCTTTTTCAATATTATTTTAAAAATTATGTATTTAAAGCTAACACATAATATATTATCCATAAAACAATCAATAATACGATTATAAAAAAGCACAAATCTTAAAAATAATGACATAATCAATCAATCACTTAAATATTATTTTAATAAAAAAATTATATAAAAAAAGACTATTTATGCACATCGTCAAAATTGAAAATTTTGACCTGTATATGGATGAATTAAAAGTTTAATTATTAAAATACTATCAATAATTAAGAGTTCAATAATTGAAGCCTTTTTTCATATGAAACAAAATCTCTTCGCCGTCATCAGATCTTAGAAGATAAGCAAATGACATAAATTAAAATACTATCAATAATTAATGCAAAGGTGGTATACTGTCAGCTAAGAGCCAGTGCTGGATGCAGGACTTGGCGGTGGGGGTTCACTTTTCTTCGGAATGGTAGAGACGTGTACTTAAATATATTAAATACTGTCAATAATTATTAATTACCACTGGAGTATCAGAAATAACAAGAAGAAACTCCATTTTCTTGCACTATAAGAATCTCAGAAATCAAGAACAAAACTTTCAACGCACAAACAAAAACCATGGACTCCATAGAACACAGAACCATTCATGCTAATGGCATTACCATGCATGTAGCAATCAAAGGCTCAGAGAATGCTCCGGTTATTCTATTTCTCCATGGATTCCCCGAATCATGGTACTCCTGGAGATACCAGATCTTAGCTCTATCCTCACTTGGCTATAGATCTGTGGCACCTGACTTGAGAGGGTATGGTGACACAGACGCCCCAGCTGAGATTACAAGCTACACATGCTTCCATTTGGTTGGTGATTTAATTGGGTTGCTTGATGTCGTGGCACCAAATGAAGATAAAGTTTTTGTTGTGGCACACGACTGGGGTGCTATAATAGCTTGGTATATGTGTTTGTTTAGACCAGATAGAGTTAAAGCTCTGGTTAATACCAGTGTTTTGTTTATTCCGAGGAATCCTGAGAAGAAATTTGTTGAGACTTTGAGGACTCGTTATGGTGATGATTACTACATGTGCAGATTTCAGGTTTTTTCTTTGATCAGTTCATTTTATTTTGTGTTTTGCATGAAGTTGCTTTCTTGTTCAACTAGTCTGAGAATGGAAGATTTTCTTTTTCCTCTTAATCTTTTTCATCTTGAACTTGCCTATCATTTTTCCAACACAAACTGCTTGATTGTCTTTGCAGGAGCCTGGAGTGATTGAAGCTGAGTATGCAGAGAGAGGCACGGAGAGAGTTCTGAAGGAATTGTTAACGCACCGAGTTGCAGGACCTCTTTTTTTACCTAAAGGTAAAGGTTTAAATGGAGCCCCACTGGATGCTCCACTTGTCTTGCCCTCTTGGTTGTCTGAGGAAGATTTCGAGTACTACACCAACAAATTTGAGCAGAAAGGCTTTACTGGAGGATTAAACTATTATCGGAATCTGGATAGGTGTGTTTCCCTTCCAGTTGTTATTTAGTGCATTGAGATTTCTCAGCAACGTCGATTTTACCGTGGAAAATCTCCAGTAGTCTGGTGTTGTTTCAGTCTTTCAATTCTGTTCTGGTTACTTCCATGGCACTATTGCACATTGATTGGGACCAGGGGCCTTGTATATTTACTTGAGATGCTATAAGAGATTACCTTTCCTTGCATTGAATTGAAGTTCTTATTTCCATGTCGCTATGGTGTATTGATCGGGACAAGGGCCTTGTTTCAGTATGTCAGCTGGCGTTCGAGATGGGGTCGTCTGCTTTTTTTATGTTGATCTGATCTTTTAACAGATTTAATCCCATCTTGTTCTCTCTTTTTTGACGTCTGCTTCATTTTTCCTTTTTCTAAATCCTTTTCCATCCCGCATTGCAGGAACTGGGAGCTCACCGCACCATGGACAGGGGCTCAGGTGACAGTACCTGTCAAGTTTATTATTGGTGATGAGGACCTGACCTATAATTCTCTTGGTGGGAAGGATTATATAGACTCAGGCGGGTTCAAGAGAGACGTTCCATTTTTAGAGGAACTAGTCGTAATGGAAGGAGTAGGGCATTTCCTCAATCAAGAGAGGGCGGATGAGATCAATAAGCACATTTATGATTTCTTTCAAAAGTTCTAGTTTGTTTCTTCGTTCTCCTCCTGCTGTCTTTGATGGAGAGTTAGAGCATGTCCAGCACGGCGGTGCAAAACCATGCCTTGAAACAATGTCTATGTATGTCTTTGTTTGTTTAAGAGCTTTGCATTTTCTCAAGCATCATCCTGGCGACTCAAGGAACTGGTCCTTGTAATTTTCATATGCCCTCAAATCAAATCCTGCTTTGTTTGATCAAAGCATATATAATGCACGCTATGATATAAATCTTTCCATGGCCATTCATTTTGTGGATCGTTCGGTTTGGAGATTCACACTGCATCTCCTCTTCCTTTCAATATGTAAGCCTTTAAATCTGTCGAGTCAGCGAGAGGCTTACTAAGCAAGATCGCAGCAGGGAAGACGGTCAGACCAAGGACGGAGAAGTTTGATAGAAGCATTTTCCCTCATCGGCGCTCATGAGCAGTGAGAGTAGTCAGACATGGCGAGCCATGCCTTTAAGAACCACAGGTTGAACTAATGCTTCTCGCCTTTGCTTGCTTGTTCTTGAGCGTAATCCACTACTCTGCTGTGGTATATATTTCTATTTATTTTTATATTTTAAAAGTGTTTTTAAATTGATTTTTAATTAATATTTTTTATATATATTTTAATATATTAATATCAAAATTAATTTTTAAAAGATTTTAATATATTTTTATATAAAAAATATTTTAAAAAATAACAATTACTATATTCTCTTTTTATATATATATATATATATATATATTAAAGAATTCTAAAACGCGTGGTGTTTTCACTGTAGCAGCTACTGTAGCAGTTTTTTTTTTGTTTTTCTTTTCAGCTTTTTTTTTTTTCTGCTTTTGTTTTTTTTTCTGTAGCATTTTTTTTTTTTGCTTTTCTTTTTTTCTTTTTTCCTACTTTTGTTTCTTCTTCATTTTTTTTACATGTTTTTTTTTTATTTTTTTTACCCAAAATTGACTTCTTTTTTTTTTTATTTTTTTTTTCAAAATTATCTTTGCTAATTTTTTTAAATATTGAGCTGGTTGAAAATTTAACTATGTATCTTTTTTTCTTTAAAATATTGTGGATTGCTATAATGTACTCATACATTATTTTATTTTTTTTTGTGATTTGTTTATTCTTTTTTTTTTTAAAATGGTCTTTGTAGATTTTATTTTTTTATATTGCATTGGTTAAGAATTTAGCTTTGTAGTTTTTTTTTTTTTAAAAAGCAATATGGATTACTACAGTGTTTCCCTACATAGTTTTTGTTTTACTGCAGTGTTCCCCACATATTTTTTTTAAAAAATTATCTTTATCGAATTTATTATTTCAATATTGAGTTGGCTGATAATCTAGCTTTAGCTTTCCCCACATGTTTTTTTTTTTTTATTTATTTCTTTTTCTTTTTTCCCACAATTGTCATTTTTTACATATATTTTTTTAATCTTTTCAGAATTATTTTTGTTGATTTTACTTTTTTTGCTATTGAGCTGGTTGAAATTTTAGTTTTTTTGGTTTTTTTCTTTAAAACACTGTAGCTTTCCCCGCGTGTTTTTTTTCTAGCTTTTGTTTTCTTTTTTTTACATGTTTCTTTTTTCATTTCTTTTACCCAAAATTGACTCTTTTTTTTTTTTTTTGAAAAGTCTTTGTCAGGTTCTTTTATATATTGAGTTGGTTGAGAACTTAGCTTTTTAGCTTTTTTTTTTTTTTAAAAAAAAAAACAAACACTATGAATTGTTACAATGTTTCCCTTACATGGTTTTTGTTTGGCTACAGTGTTTCCTCCACATGTTTTTTTTTTTAAAATTATCTTTGTCAAATTTATTTTTTCAATATTGAATTGGTTGAGAATTTAGCTTTAGCTTTAGCTTTCCCCACTTTTTTTTTTTTTTTAAATTTTCCCAAAATTGTCTTTCTTCTTTATATATATATATTTTTTTTTTTCATAATTATTTTTTTTATTTTATTTTTTTTTACTATTGGGCTGATTTATAATTTAGTTTTTTTTTTAATTTTTTTTTTCTTTAAAACACTAGATTGTTGTAGTATTTCTCTACATGGATTTTTTATTAAATATTTTTTTTTCAGAATTATCTTTGTCGATTTTATTTTTTTTCATATTAAGCCGATTGAGAATTTAGCTTTGTAGTTATTTAAAACACTGTAGATTGCTACAGTGTTTTCCCACATAATTTTTGCCTTGCTATAGTGTTTCCCTACATATTTTTTTTTATTGATGTTTTTTTTTCAAAATATGTTTTTGTCAAATTTATTTTTTTCATACTGAATCGGTTAACAATTTGGCTTTTTTTTCCTTAAAACATCGTTGATTGCTACAGTGTTTTTCCATATACTTTTTTTTTTCTTATGTTTTTTTTTTAAATTGTCTTTGTCGTTTTTATTGTTTTTGATATTGAGCTGGTTAAAAATTACAACTGTAGATTTTCTCATGAAACACTATAGATTATTATAGTGTTTCCCTGGATGTCTTTTTTCCTTTCGTTTTTTTTTTTTATATTTGTCAAAATTATCTTTATTGAATTTTTTTTTAATATTGAACTGGTTGATAATTATAGTTGTATATTTCCTCACAAAACACTACAGATTGCTACAGTGTTTTTTTAAATGATTTTAATATTTAGCTGGTTGAAAATTTAGCTTTAACTTTCCCTACATGTTTTTTTATTTATTTTTTTTTTTTTTGCTTTTTGTTCTTCCAAAATTGTCATCTTCTTTTTTCATTGTTTTTTTTTGTTTTTTTTTTCATAATTTTTTTTGTCGATTTTTTTTTTTTAATATTGAGCTGGTTGGGAATATAGCTTTGTAGTTTTTTCCTTTGAAATATTGTGAATGGTAACAATTTTTTTATATGATTTTTTACACAAATCCACAATAATGCACAAGCATGCTACAAGCCTGCGGCATTGCCCGAGCATGTCACGCCTTTTACTAATATATTTACTTATTAATATATTATATTATTATAATTATAAATATTATTATATTGTGTTATATTATATTGTATTATATAACTATTTTTTCCTCTTTTTTTTCTCTCTTTTTAATTTTTTTAATGAATTTTTTTTGTTTGATTTAGTTTGTTAATGTTAAATTTTTTTTTTTATTTAGTTATCAGATTTTCATGATACGAATCTCGAGTTTGATGGATTGGCCTGATTTGACAAGTTATTTTTTTCATTTAGTTTAGTTTGTTAAAGTTAATTTTTTTTTATTTAATTATCAGACTTTCATACTTTCATGACACGTGTCCTGGGCTTGACGGGTTAACTTGGTTTGATGGGTTAACCCAGTTAATTCTGAGTAAATCCGTCATTTTTTTTCTATTTAGTTATCAAACTTTCATGATGTGAATCCCAGGTTTTACAGGATAACCTGGTTTAAAGAGTTAACCCAATTAATTCAATTTTTTTTCTTTTTCTTCATTAGTTTTTTCCTTTATGTTGATTTTTTTTCTTTGTTTTTTTTTTAATTAATCTATTTAATTATCACACTTTTATTACACGACTTTATAGCTAGACCCACATCCAATATTCTTGGGTCCGGTGTTGCAGTCAGGCTCACTTAAATTTGGGTCATGCAAGTTTAATTTTATTATTAATATTATAAATATTACTCTTAGGTCAGACGTTGCAGCCAAACCCAAGATTCTTGGATATAGTTTTGCAGAAAAACCTAAGATTTTTAAATTTTTATTTGTTTTGATATTTTTTATGCAAAAAAAATAACCTGCGGCATCGCGCGGGTCAAATATCTAGTATATATATATAGCTCATCTGGGCGTTTGAAGATACGAGAACATTTTTGTTCAGGGGTGAGGGTCTGCTTGTATTAGGATTTATTCAGATGAACACCATTTTTAGTTTAAAAGCTTACCTTTTCCTTTCCCATAAATAAATTTATTTTTATATCTTTATTTTTAGTATTTACAAGAGTAATCAAGATTAGCAATTAGTTTACCTCTTCCAGCTTAGTCCTATTTGTGCCAAGCCTATTTGATATTGTGATAATAATAATTTTTTAAAATGTTTTTACTTTAAAAATATATTAAAATAATATTGTTTTTATTTTTTAAAAATTTACTTTTAATATTAACACATTAAAACGATTTAAAATAATAAAAAAATTAATTTAAAGCAAATATATAAATAAAAAAAATTAAATATTGTTAATAATTTTTTTGAAAAACAAAAATAAACAGGGTCTAAAAGTTCAGTGTTCAAACATTAAAAAAATAATTAAGATAAGAAATAATTATTTGAATTATATAGTCCAGGACCATTGGTCCTTCCCATTAGAAAAACACAAGTAATGGCTTCTTAGAGTTAGGAGTGAGCAAAAAAACTAAAAAACTGATTAAATCAAGAAAAATAAAAAAAACCAAACCGTGAAAAAAAACCAATTGAAACGATTAAAATTTTGAGAAAACCGACCGGTTCGATTTCGGTTTTATAAACTTGAAACTGAAAAAAGTAGAAAAAAAACAAGGCCAAACAAGAAAAAAACGAGCTAAATTGAAAAAACCGAGCCAAACCGAAAAAAACCAAACCGAACTAGTTTTTGTCCTAAAAAACTGAACCAAACCGAAACTAGTTAGTTTGAACTGATTTCGGTTTTTTTTTTTTTTTTAAATTTGATTTGGTTACTTTTCTTTAATAAAATCCAAACCAAATTGAAAATAATCACCTCTATTCAAGGTGGTTGAGTTATATTTGCTCCATCACATCTTTTATTTTTCATTTCGTATCCTTAACCTTAATTATCATCTCCTTGTATTTTAATTTGTCCATATACATAATTATAGTAACATAGCTGAGTTTTATTAGTCCAAGAGTAACCAACTCCATTAATTTTTCTTGCAAAAATTAACTTTTTTAAACCTGTGGAGAGTCGGTGAATAATAACTGAGAGTGGAGAGGGGACCGTTTAGTGAAAGAGTCGATGAAATTTAATGGCCTAAAAGCTTGAAATTGTGAGAGCTAGAATTAGTTTTTCCCTCACAATATATTACGCACTAAAATCGTATGTGTATTTTTTGGGATTTTTATCGAAAGGGCAACCATGGTTTATTTAGAGTGTATTTGATATTGCGATAACTATTATGGTTGTAGTTTGAAAAAAATTATTTTATAAAAATTATTTTTAGTTGAGGTTGGTTTGAAAAAATAGGTGTTTGGTTAAAACTGTGGTTAAAATTGAGGTTGAAGAAAAAATAGTTTAATGTGTTTGGTTAAAAATACTTTTATTAAAGTTATAAAATAATTTTAAAAAATTTATATTAATATTGATGGTTTTAAATTTAAATATTGTAGAATTAATTACTCATATTACATCATAAAATAAATAATACTTTATATAAAATATTTTTTTATTATTCCATTAAACTATTTATAATTCCATTACGTACAAAATTCATCCGATAAGAACTCCAGTTTTCATAATTTTTTGAGCGTGTAATAAAATTAGATAAAATATTACCAGATATAAAATTGATATTACAGTGCGAGTGAATTTAATTCACTTTATACTAGTTTTTTGAAAAAAAAATATTTTTCACATCACAGTGCGAATGAACTTAATTCACTTTAAACTAGTTTTTTTTTTTAAAAAAATATTAATAAAATTAACACATTGAAAAAAAAAAAGTGCGAACAGTGCAAGTGAATTGCACTGTTTATTATTTTTTTAAAGTGAACAGTGTACCAATGTACACTGTTCACTCTAATTGCACTTTTTAGTGAACAGTGTAATTAGCATACACAGTGCGTGAAAAGCAGGATTTCTTTGCTTTTCATTAACAGCGTTTCAGAAGCAAAAATTATATGGGATCCATGCACAGTAAATTATTTTTTTAATTACCAAACAACTGGAAATTGTGTTTTAATTAAAACATAGCCGCAGCCGCGTAAACAAACAACCTTTTAATTTTTTCGTGGGGTGTGAGGTTCATTACAAGTTACCTTATAAAAAGAGGGTCATGAGTTTTGTTAAATCACAAATGTAAAAAAAAAAAAAAAAAACAAACACTTTTCCACCATTCATTTGATAGTGAACCCTCAATAATATAAATTTAAAATATTTATTTAAGTCAAACCCAAACTCAGTTAAGTTTTAATAAGGTTATTTATTGATTTATTTAGTTAATTAGATTTAATTAAATTAATTTCTATCTGATTTGATTTAAAACCTAATTTATATTATGTACCATGTTAATAGCTTGACCCACCAAACTGAATAGGGTTCTATAATTT
Organism: Populus alba; assembly: GCF_005239225.2. NCBI lineage: Eukaryota > Viridiplantae > Streptophyta > Magnoliopsida > Malpighiales > Salicaceae > Populus > Populus alba. The sequence continues at coordinate 1,327,803 of NC_133293.1, forward strand.
TAAAAAATTCCAATAGAGTTTTAACTTTTCTTAAATTGGTTTTTGAACATAAGCTTGCCCATGATGGACAACCCAATATTATTGTTTTGATTATTATGTCATCCACTTGTACAAAATAATAACAAAAAACTAAAACAACTAAATGTGGGTTACTGTTTGTTTATATGAATAATGAAACAATTGTTTATTTTTTTCTTTTTGAGTTTTGATTTTTTTCATAGAACCTTTCTATAGCCTAATTAGCTAAAATTATGGTAGAAATACTACATTAAAAGATAAAAGACTAAAATGTAAAACATAGAAGAAAATATATGACTAACTTCAAATGCACAACAATTTTTATTTTGATAAAAAAATTTATTTTATTTATTTTTTAATTCATATGTTTGAAAAAGGAGAGAGAAGCTCGTCGAAAAAATAATAGCAGAGAGAGGAAGTTGTTAATTGTCATGATTCTAACAACCAAAATTATCAAGTTTGGTGTAAAAAAATTCTATTTTGATTAGAGGAGTTTGATGATATTGGTTTTTTCTCTTTAAACATGGTGAGATCAATAGATCAAGTTTGATTTTGATTTTTGAGATTTAATTAAATTTGTTAGTTATTTTGGGGTATTTTGTAATTGCAGTTTGTATAGTGTGTTTGATATGTTTTTGGATGAAATGAATTGAAACAAGGATTTTAGAGAAAACCTTACTTTAGATTTTCTAGTTACCATGGGCAAAATCAAATGACAAGTTATTTACCACTATAGGCAATCCACCACCTATTTAATTAAAAAACAGGAATGAATAACCTATGAAAAGAATAATAATAAACAAAACTCTAGTGTGTCTAGACTTTTTAATTTAGGTCAAGCTCACATGTCTGACCAGTTTTTGTTTTTAATTAATATACATTTACATTTTTTACAATTAATTAATTAATTTGAAATATATTAATTTATTAAACTCTTAAATCAATTAAGAATATATTTTAGATGTTATTTTATTAGATACCATTCATTTTTTACTTTGTTTTTAAATATGAGTAACAATATTTATATATATTAGCAAGTTTGGTTTACAATTCATCATTAAATTTTTAAAAAATCTTATCATATTATTTCTCTAATAGCATATATTTTTTATTGTCATATAATTAAAATAACTGTCTTAGAAAAACAATGTTATTAGACTAGGTGAACACCATAATCCAAGTCACTAGTTTGCTGGGATATGTTGGGTTGGATTAAGCTAATTAAAAATGTTATTGTCTAGATATTTTTTTTAAATCTACTTCATATAAAATAAATTTTGATTTTATAATTATTATTTTTTTAAAATAAAAAAATATATTAACAATGAATGCAAATTTTTCATGGTTTAAATTGTCTTTTGGTACCCATAGCAAAGCATGGAACAATTACTCTTGTAAACTCTGCAACATCAATTTATTAAAATAATTCTTGTTCAATGAACAAGTTTTGTGTAAGAATTTCTGAAAACAAAAGTGTTCATGAAAGAAAGGCCATTGCCTAGACTCTCACGATAGAATCTTATGCTCGTGGGCCAAAACGAAGGAAAAAGAAAGGTTGTTAATGCATGGGTGGTGGGTCATTTGTAAGCTTTTGCTTCTATTTAAAAAAAAAAAAAAAACAATCAATAATGTTAAAAAATATATTTTAAATGGTTAGATTCTGAATTTATTTTATATAAATTATTAATTTAAGTTTTATAAATTTTAAGATCAATGAAAATGAAAGTTTATATAATCATTAACTTCAACGTTAGTGAAATTAATTAAAATACACGTAAATTGATTCTATTATTTATATTAATTGATTCTATTATCGATAATTTACCCTACAATCAATTATAAAACCGAATTCTACCCTTATTATGGTTAAATTTTGTCGTTTTATCTACTTGGCCGAATCTACTAGTATGGCGACAACTCAACCTCCATTTAGAATTTTATTCATATTTGAAGTTCTAGAACTTCAAATTAGGCGGAGTTAAATTTGTTGGAAAGCTAACATTCATGTCTACAACTTCTATGAAAGTACCCTCCCTGGATTCTATTGTCTTCATGTTTGAATTACCTTAGGAATCAGGGCGACAAACCTTTCCTATTTTCATCAATATATAAACATGTATTTCCAATTCTATCTCCGATCCTACTTCCTTATTAGATACATCCATGCTTTCACCTTATACATAGTAACCTGTTTCTTTATGACCTCCTAGGGTCATGGTCATTTATACTAAGTTAATTAGTTGATTTCTACTTTGGCCTAACCCTAAGGAATGAAGGTTCCTTTTCCTTCCAAGTTATAATTAGTAACTACATTATAACAGCACATCTCAATTAATTAACATGGAAGTCATAATTTCTCCTTCTCTTTTTTTCTTCCCCTCCAGTGGCCGGTTCTTAAATCTGTTCTTTTTCTTTTTCTTTTTTTATTATTATTATTCCTTTCATTGCACCCCTCCACATTCAAGGCCATTACTATCACCCTAATAGGTATAGTTTCAATAAACTTTGCATTTTCTTTAAATTTTATGTTCAAAAACTCTAATTCTCAATTCAAGAAAATTATGAAACTTCCAATCAAGTTGAAGTTAATTTCATAGAAATTGAAATTAGAACTCCTTACTTGGATGAAATCTAAGCTTTACTTCATAAAATTTAAAAAAATCTTAGCATTTTTCTCCTTGCATATAGAAGTTGAAGGTATATGATTAGTGGTATTATATATAACCATCAAGACTTATTGCCAGCTTATGAGTTGTGAACCAATTGGAGAGCTGCTAATAATAAAATCCAAGCTAATAATATCAATATCATCATAATATCTGCTATTTAAATCGTTAAAATGTTAGGGCTTATTTGGTCCCACACAAACACTGAATATAATATACCTTTGCGTGTACACTTGTGCTTGGAATCAACTTTGAAATCAAAGAGAAATTATAAAGGGAATGAGGTTTCCTGTCCCTGTGATTCAAGAAAATTAGCTATTTGACCTCCTTTATGGGTATTACGTGGGAAGCCTAAACTCGACTGCTTGTTTTACAATGTAATAACGGTTATTTTTTAAATAATATTTTATACTAAATATAATATTAATTATATATTTTTTATTTTTAAAAATTTATTTTTAACATCAACACATTAAAATAATTTAAAAAATACTAAAAACATATTAATTTAAAATAGATAAAAAATTAAAAAAATTTTAATTTTTTTTAAAATATAAAAACAAATATGCCTCCACCTTATTTGGCCCGCTCCGCGTGTATTGCACAAAACCTGGAGGAAAGCAAGCACGCAAGCAAGCCTCCGTATTATATTATCTAATACAAATCATTCAAGGTCAAATTTGAATTAAGAAATAGAAACATATATGATATTTTCTTATTCCGATCAAGAAATCAAGTTAACGTAAATCAGATTTTTATTTTACAATTTCATCATAAAGTATTTATTAAATTATATTCATTGATAAATTTAGATATTTATTTCTATCTATAAAGTTTAGTGTTTTCATTATCTAAGTACTATTATTGTTTAACATAAAATAAAATTAATATATGTATACATATTTTAAATGAAAAGATCATAAATATTATATATTATATTTTAAAAATACAAATATTCTACTAGCATATGTATATGATATAAATGTATATATTTGGAGTCTAATTTAATAACATTTATACATATTTATTACTTATTGAAAAAATAATAATAAAACCCACAAATTTAAGTATGATCGAGTCTAATTCCCATCATTACTTTAATTTGGTATTTTTAGATTTTACACATTAATTCATGATTTAGTTTCTTTATTAAATATTATATATTTAGAAAAATAAAAAAATATCGAAATAAGAAAATCATTTTCAATGCTAATCTCTTAATTGGAATTGCTGATAACCTAATACGTTAAATTGACTTCATTTACTAATAATATTGCTAACATCATTTGTAGTAATCTATATATATATATATATATATATATATATATATATATATGTTTCCTACGCATCGTCTCACCCAACTACTTTAAACCGTCACCTTGCAAGGCCTGAAAAACCCAACCCACAACTCTTAACACAAGCACAGAAACCATGGCCTCCTCCGTAGAACACAGAACCATTAATGTCAATGGCATTAATATTCATGTAGCAATCAAAGGTCCAGAGAATGCCCCAGTTATTCTCTTCGTCCATGGATTCCCTCAACTATGGTATTCCTGGAGACACCAGATTGAGGCTCTATCCTCACTTGGCTACAGAGCTGTGGCACCGGACTTGAGAGGGTATGGTGACACAGATGCGCCAGCTGAAGTTACAAGCTACACCGTTCTCCATGTGGTTGGTGATTTGATTGGGTTGCTTGATGTTGTAGCTCCGAATCAAGAGAGTGTTTTTGTTGTGGGACATGATTGGGGTGCTTTGATAGCTTGGCATTTGGCTTTGTTTAGACCAGATAGAGTTAAGGCTTTGGTTAACTTGAGCGTTTTGTTTAATCCAAGGAATCCCAGTAGGAAAGTTATTGCGACTTTGAAGGCTGTTTATGGTGACGATTATTATATTAACAGATTCCAGGTTTGTTGTATTGTTGTTTTAATGATGGGTTGTTGATTTTCAGAATCAAAGTTACTTTCTTGACTGCATACTGTTTTGTGATGTCAAATTGTAAACTTGTTCTCGCAAATCTTTCGCCTTTTCTGGATTACATGGATTACGTTAGTAGATTTGTAGGTATGTTTGCTATTTGAAGGGATCCTTTGACAGGTATGAAAAGATCAGGCATTTGCAGTTGTTTATTTGAATTGAACCATCTTTTCTTTTGTTATATGAAGTGTTTAATCACCAAGTTATAGACTTTTGATTGTTATGCTAATAAATCTTCGACCCTTTGTGTAGTATAGGAATTGGATTATCATCTATTTTATATTTTGTTTGATATTTGCAGTGATTATTTGATTGGGATGGATTAGATTGGGCTTTTTGGTAGTAATTAGCTAGTAGCTACGAATTTGACCAGCTGTTCTAGCTGAAATGATTATTTAACAGTATAATTTTAGCTGAAGCTTAAATAATCATTCATGGCATCAGGCAACTTTGTTATCTAACTGTTCTTGGGCACACTTGAGAAAGTTTTAAATTTTGGTCTAGTATAGTTTATCATAATTGTCTTCTTATGAAGATGTACAAAACCCATTTTAATGGAGGAACTGCTCGATTGTTTTTGTAGGAGCCTGGAGAGATTGAAGCTGAGTTTGCAGAGATAGGTACAGAGAAAGTTATCAAGGAATTCTTAACCTACCGCACTCCAGCTCCTATCTTTTTACCTAAAGGCCAAGGGTTTAATGGAAAGCCTCTGGACACTCCAGTTGTCTTACCCTCTTGGTTGTCTGAAGAAGATGTCAAGTACTACACCAGCAAGTTTGAGCAGAAAGGCTTTACTGGAGGATTGAACTATTACCGAAATCTTGACCGGTATGTCTTCCTTCCATGTTTGTTCAGTTTGTTGGTCTTTCCTGGTAATGCGTATGGATTGGGACAGAGGGACTTTATTATCTTTCATTAAGAGATTGAATTGGAATCCATACCCAGGAGTCTTAATATTTCCAAGTGTTTCAGCATGCTATATAGCTCTTGAAATGAAGACCTTTGCTTATGTTGCTTACCTGATCATGTGCAAGTTTTATTTCCTCTTTTCCCCATCATCATTCCTGCTTCATTTTTTTTCCTAATTCCTCTTACCTTCCCTGTTGCAGGAACTGGGAACTTACCGCACCATGGACTGGAGCTCAAATAAAAGTTCCGGTCAAGTTTATCGTGGGTGATCAGGACCTCACCTATAATTCTCTCGGTGCCAAGGATTATATAGCCAAGGGCGGGTTCAAAAGAGACGTTCCATTTCTACAGGACATAGTTGTGATGGAAGGTGTGGGTCATTTTATCAATGAAGAGAAACCTGAAGAGATCAGTAAGCACATTTACGACTTCTTTCAAAAGTTTAGTTCGCTTTCTTGGTTTCCCTCCTGTTGTGTTAGCTGAAGAGATAAAGAATTCAAGTCTGTGCATTCGTATGTTCAAAGCTTGCATGCTCCTGTGGGGTTGAGATAGAATAATTCTTGTTCAATGAACAAGTTGTGTGTAAGAATCTCTGAAAACAAAAGTGTTCGTGAAAGAAATGCCATTGCCTAGACCCTCACGACAGAATCTTATGCTCGTGGGCCAAAACGAAGGAAAAAGAAAGGCTGTTAATGCATGGGTGGTCGGTCCATTTGTAAGCTTTTGCGTCTACCCAAAAAAAAAAAAAAAAGGTTCGGTTTAAATAGTTATATTCTAAATTTATTTTTTAGAAATCATCAATTCGAGTGTTATAAATTTTAGAGTTATTTAAGACTTATATGATCAATAATTTCAAGGTTTATGGAATTAGTTAAGATACATGCAAGTAAATTAAGATATACACGTTAATAAAATAAAAAAAAAAAAAAAAAGAAAACAACCGAATTCTCCAAAATAGAAAGCCTGGAAAATTCTACAAGCATCCGACAACACAACATGGCCCTTTCTTTTTGTCAAGAGAAACGGGAAAACAAAGAGGAAATACCCTTATATAGTATATTTTTTCCTCAATCGTATTATTATATTTCTTTTATTTATGTTTTTTAATATACTTGCCTGTTAATTGTTGCCATTAAAATTAATGCATTGCACATATTGTTTTTCTATACTGAATATATTTACAAGAAATAGTTTCCAAGTTGGCTCTATTCTGGTTTTTGAAAGTGCTCGCGCGAAACGTGTGTATATATAATATTTGGTATTGTTATATTTTTGAAACATCCCTGACTTTACTTTTTATCTAGCTAGTAATAAAAATTTAAAATGATTTTTTTTTTTAATATTAAGACGGCGACCTATTAAATCAACTCATATATCATGATGTAACCTATCAAATTTGCAATTTAGCTGATAGACTCCACTAGGTTTAAGCAAGGTTGTTAAAATCTTGATTTTAACACGACACGAAAGCTGTTCACAAACTCGGATTGTAAAATGGATCGTAAAATTGTAAAATCGTAAGGAATTTTAAAATACATTAAAAAAAAATTCATGCTTCAAATAAAAATTCATACATAGTCAAGCACCTTAAAAAAACATGCTTCAAATAAAATTTATACATATTTCAAGCCTTCAAATAAAAATTTCATACATAGTTCAAGTATCTTAAAATACATGATTCAATAAGTGAGAGTCAATTTGTCAGAAATTTGGATTAAACTTTGATTTAATTTAAATTTGGATTAGTTTAATTAATGAAATCATGAGCTTAATTAAGGAATTGATGAGTTTGAGGACTTAATTAAACTTTGATTTAATTAATTAAAGGAATTGGGGGTTCAATTGAAGAACACCAAAGTTTGGAGCTCATACAAAGAAATTGCTAGAAAATTAAAGTCCAAGGACCAAATTGATAGTCCAGAAAACTCAGGATTGTTGCGTAATGATAACTCAGGGATCAATTGAAAATCCAAGGGCATAATTAAGAAATCAATTATTACTGATTAAGATCCCAATTGTTAAGTTTAAACTGTTTAAGGACCAAATTGAAAAACAATCATCCCAAGGACATGACGGCACCGTTTTAGGAAGCATTGTTCATCGTTACATTTTGCGCGGACGAAGACTAGTTCAATAGAGAAATCTGCAGCAAATCGTGGACCACGTCTCTTGCCTATGATCTCGTTCGTGATTTGAATAACAATCCTGCAAAGACGAGATTGATTTAGGAGGGAGCTCTCGAGCTTTACAAACGAAACAGAACAGGGGGGAGAAACCAGTTAGGAAGGGGAATGCAAGCAAAACCCATAGAAAAAACCCAGAAAACAGGGGAACGAGCAGGGGAACTTAGTACTTTTGCCTGAAGACTGAAGTGAAGACAGTCACGTGCATTGTTGTTAAGTTAGGGGGGAGCTCTCGAGCTCTATAACAGAGAAATCTTGATCCCAAGGACACGACGGTCATGTGCTCAATGCTAATAGCCGTGACAGTCACGTGAGTCCGTGACTGTGCAAGAAAAATCCAATAGGTGTCTGACAGTTGGACATGAGGGGAGGAATTTTGTTTCAAATTTTGTCAAAATCGCAAAATCGGTCCCTGAAATCGCGATTTTGCACGATTTCATTCTATTTTTGCGATTTTCACCTGATTGTACCCATTTTTGATTTTTTCGAGTGATTCAACCCGTAATGCATGTTCAACCCGTAATGCATGTTTTGACTCGTAAAATCGTACGATTTTACGAGTCAAAACACGATTTTAACAACCATAGGTTTAAGTATTATTATTTTTTTAAAAAAAAAATACAAAGTATAAGCTAAATATAAATATATTTATTTGAAATTGTGATAATTTCATAGAAAACAAACTAAAATAGTTAATGAAGATAAATTGAAAATCAAGCAAATTTTAAAGAATGAAATTTTTTTAAAAAATAGAACGAAAATGAAAGAAAAAATAAGGAGGAAAATGCATAAAAAGAAAGAAAGAAAAAAATTCACCTCCTTTACTAAGTTAATCCAAGTAAGCTCGAGGTAATTTGATGAATCAACAACTCGAGTTCAATATTAAAAAAGGAATTTTAAAATGATGATCTAGTAAAAAAACCAAAGTTCAATTGAAAAAAACATCTAAGAAACCATGAGCCAATCCGAGTTAACTTTATCAACTCGCTCTCGAATAACCAAATATTAAAAAAAAGTTAAAAAAATTACAAAGCTTAAGGGTAAAAATTTAATGTAAAATGATAAAATTAAAAAAATAATTATAAAAAATATAATCTTATTCATTGAATCTGAATTATTAAATTTAAATTAAATAGTCATGATTTATTACATTATAAAAAATAGAAATAAAGTAACTCTT
>NC_133293.1:1337238-1369158 GCF_005239225.2 Populus alba
AGATAATTATTGGAGCCATCAAGTTTGGAGGAAATCGTGGTGGAAAGGGGGCATGACAATAGTGCTGTAATAAGTAGAAAAATGGTGTTGGGGCAGGATTGTTGGCCTTTGAAAAGTATGTGAAAAGCTAGGGGTATCGGTTAAGAAAGCATGAGCTTTTAGGTTTTTAGGCTGATACCAATGTAAAGAACTATAAAACATGGACAAGATGAACATAAGATGAAACTTGGTTGTTCTCACTTAAGCCATTATATCATTGTATTAAATTTATTGTTGGTTATATTGGGTTTAGGCCTGGTCCGCGACTCATAAGAGAAATGGGCCTGGTTTCAAGTATTTAAAGGAGTTACTAAAAAAAAATAATTACTTCCTCTAAGCCTATATATATATATTAGTTCTTTTCTTTCTCTTCTTCCAATCTTGGACATCTCTACATTAACTTGACAAGATTTGCAAAGATGTTTTGTATTGTGAAATATCACTTTGGTTCTTCCAATTAAAGTGGCACTGAAGTAAACTGATCTAGGGACAAAGAATTGTCACGTCATAAGTTTCCTTTCAATTCTACATTAGATATAGAGTCATGGTTTTAATATATAGTTATTTTTTAACAATATTTTTTGTTATTGCATAAACGTTTTGTTTTACATTCTATATTGAAAAAAGATGCATTGGAACATGAATTGTTAAAATTAGGTTATAAATCCACCTATATTTGGTGAAGAGCCTTAACCGAATGTGTGGTAACAAGAAAGCCAAAAGTTGTTCCCATCCATGTCAGGGGAAGATGCCAACAATCTCTCTCTTTCCATTTAACAATTAAAATTTGTATGAAGCAAATTTTCCAACATAATATATATATATATTAAAAAAAACCCAACAACACAAGAACACAATCATCTGGATTTAGGCAGATGTGTAACTGCCATTTGGCAGTTAATTAAAAAAAAGACACAAGAACACATTTTGAATTTGGCACATGTGTAACAATAATTTGGTAGTTGAAGAAAAAAAAACATGATGACATATTTGGATTTGCCATATGTGTAATTGCCATTTGGCAATTGAGAAGAAAAAAAAATGATACAAATGCATTAATTAAATATTGATTATTATATTTATGTGCTTTTTTGATATTTTGTTGTATGTGGATAGGCAACCATAAATTGATCATTTATTGTGTTACACTCATTAATCATATTCGCAAAATTCAAGAGCATATTGGATTATATATATATCATTGGATGAGTAGACTGGTTATGAGTGGTTTTACGAAATTTTACATGGAACATCAAATGTTAATCGTTCTTAATTCTATGCCTGAGGAATGGATATCAATGCGACTATTGTTGAAATATAGAGTAGAATCCCTAGAATTCAAATAATCTCGTTGATAAATGTTGCTTAAGAGGAAACGTCAATATACGGAAAATGGTATACGACACACTATATAGAAGCGCATGTTTGTTTGGATGTTGCAACTCAATTCATTCCATAGTTTGAACAGAAATGAACTTAGAGGACATAACTTTGATGAAGTAGATGACGTAATTGGAGACCCTAATTACGTACCTGGGAATATAAAATAATTGTGAAAATTAATATTTTTTTTATTTTTTATTTCAATATTTTTTTTTTGTTAAGATTAATTGATTGTTTATTGAACTATATATTTTATGTAATTTAAGTTTTAATTATATTATATGATTGCATGAATATGAAAATATTTGAAATTTGATCAATGGAGTTTTTAGTTGAAACTAATAACTATAATTTTGAACTCATTTAAATTTTCAAGAATAATTAGAACATACAAATGGAAAATTGATTAAATGTTTAACATTCTTTTCATTTCTATTATATGTGTTAGATTATTATTTTGTTTAATATAGAATGGAGTGGCAATAAAATGTCATTTAAATTGTACTAATATTTGTAACTGGTATCAATAGCGCTTATATGGATACATCTAAGAGTATTATTGCTGATTTGAACTCTGAAGACAAACTAAGTGAAAAGAATTACAATGTTTGGCATTGTAAAATTGAGTATATCTGGAAGAGCAAGGAAATGCATGAAATAATGATAGTTAAACCTAAGCAAGGAAACACTGCTCGACATAGGCTTGATATGGAAACATGTCAAAGCTATAAGCGTAAAGATCATGTAGCTCACATTATGATGTTGAGCAACATGAGAAATGATATAATGTTGGGTTTTGAAAGGCATCGTTCAGCCCAATCAGTTTGGGACGCAATAAAGATTCAGTATGGGGGAAACTCCACTACTAGACTTTGTCAGTGAACCCTTAAATTTGATGGTTACAAGAAACATCTTGCAGTTATGTCTAACATGATCGATGAACTAAAAGGTGTTTGGCATGAGATGATTGATGAATAACATGTCCAAATTGTTGTATGCTCTTTGCCAAGCAATTAGGAACACATGCGTGTTAACCTTACCTACAATGACAACATTATGACATTTGATGTTGTTGTTTGTCATATAAGAGCTTTAAGAAGATTGACTTCACACTCAAAAGCCTGTACACAAGGATTTCATATCTAAGACTAAGATGTGTGGAGCATATAACTCTAAATGTAGAAAGTGTGAGGGTAAGGGTCCCAAATATTGCAAGAGAGGAATAAAAGCAAGTAGTAATGAATATAAGGGCAAGCGTGGAAAACGTGGCGGTAAGAAAGGCAAGAATATGAATTGTTTCAATTGTGGTAAACCTGGTCACTATGCTCGTGATTGCACTGAGCCAAAGGTATTGTTTAACTACAATCATCCCTTTAACTTATACGTTAACACTTGTTTGATGCTTGCTAAATCTGTTTCTTTTTGGACTATAGACTCAAGAGCAGTCGACCACATAACAAGGGATCGAACAGCTTTTGTGGAATTTCATCAAATTCCAAAAGGAAGTAGATACATATACATGGGGAATAATGCTTCCACTATTGTGCTTAGGATTGGTACCTGTAAACTGGATTTGCTGGGCGGTCGCACATTTTATCTTCATGATGTACTCTATGCTTCAGAACTTCGACGGAATCTTGTGTTTGTTCTTGCTTTACTACAAATGGGTTTTAATATTATGTTTGTTGGTTGTTGTGTAAAAATATATCAAGATAATATTTGTTATGGTTATGATTTTGTATTAAATGGTTTTATGGTGTTAGACATTATTAATGTATCTATTAATGATGATGCTTCTATTTATGTTGTTCAAAATTCCAGCACTACTAATTAGTGTTATTAAACCCGGACCAGCCCGGCGGGTTGACCCGGTCGACTCGGTCGACCCGGGGCCTGGACTAGTCCAGGCAACACAAAAGACTGATGCAAGGAAAAAACCGGCCAGACCCGACCTGACCCGGGTGAGACCCAAAATATATATACTAACTCACCTGTTAGGAAATTTGGGAAAGCAAAAGGAAAGCTAAATTTTTACCCTAATTTCTTTCTTTACAGTTCGAATAATCAAATTTAATTCTTCTGCTGATATCTTCTACTGGTAAATGGTAACTTTGCTGGATTTCTCTTGTTTGTTTCTTTGAATATTCTAGCCCTTTACTAGATCTTGTCATAATCTTATAGAAGTTTGCAATCTGCACCCGTGATCCGAAAAAGAAGCTCGATTCCACTACTATAAACTAGGTTCTTTCTGCTTTACAATGTTTAAGTTTGCAATCACAGTCTTTTCTTACACTTGACAACAAGACATTAGCCATGCCTATGTATTCCTCTCTTGGTTGGAATTCCCTTGTTTCTCATGCTGATTTCCTCTCCTTATAAGTCTTTTTTTTTTCTTGCCAGTCGTTGTTTGGTTCCTAAGAATTTTCTTTTAATTATTTTTTTGTTAGTGTCTTGCCGATTATCCAGTGAAAAAATTAGCTCACATTTGTTGATTTTTATTGAAATAAATACTTAAATAATGTCATTTTTCTTGTTGTTGTAATACTTGAAAGTTTTAGGTAGCCAAAAAGAGAATTCAAGGTCTCCTAATCAAATTAATGATGTACAATTATGTGCAAATTCTAGCTTTTATTAGTGAAACTTGATTCAATCTTTGAAATAAGAAAATATATGTGTACATCTGTAGAGAAGGTTTGGTACTAGAGAGAAATGAGAATTGATTGGCTATATGCTGTTAAATGGGAAATGAGTATAAGCAATTTTATTAATTCCTTTGTTCGGATTCTAGCTTTTTAGATAGTTGTTTCAACGCAATCCTTTATTTAAATAAAATATACTTATATTGCTGGGTTGGCATGTTGTATTTATAAAAAGTATTTTTATGTTTTTTTTCTTAAGATTCAAATCATGAATATCATCATGATGAATATAACCACCAACTAACCAAGCTAAACCAATCAGGTTTGAACTTTGATGGGTATTAATAATTTTGTAAATGTAACTAATAGTTAACCTTCTATAGTTGTCACATTACAGAGTAAATAAGCACTCTGATAGCAGAGTAGAAGAAACATGTATATCCATAGATTAATTGTTCTGGAACTTCCACGCTACCTTTCTTTTTAAATATGATGTCACATTACTAATTCAAGTTTTTTCATATGCATTGCATACGGCAAGTACCACTTCCAACACATGCAACCTTTTTATTCATCATGTTAGTTTGATTTGATTTACTATAGGTTTGTAAAATGGCTTCTCAACATGGTAGCACTTCAAATAGCATTCCTTCAACTACTCAATCATCTAAACCTTCAATTTCCATATCAACATCAAGTGGTATAAGAGGAAAAATAGATTTGGCATGGGGTCATTGCAGAGAAGCTCCTGAACTTAGTGTGGGATGTAAGAAAACTAAATTAGTATGCTTATATTATGCCAAAGTTTTTGCGGGTAGAGGCATTAATCGATTCAAGCAACATTTAGCTGGAACTAAAGGAGAAGTGGAACAATGCCGTAAATGTCCTTCGGATGTTCGTCATTAAATGCTTCTGAATCTTCAGGGGAATGTTGAAAAGAAAAGGAGAGCTAGAGAAATGGAAGCAGATTTCAATCCATATAGCACTAAACAAAGAGAGCATGAGGAGAGGATGATTAGGTAATTAGAGGATGATTGTAAAGGTGATGATGATGATAATGACGATGATGATGCTGAAGCTGATGGTAAGAAGCTAATGTTACCACCGAAGGTTGCCAATAAAGGAAAGAGTAAAATCACGGTGCTGTTAAACAATCGTTTGCAAGTTGTGGAAAATAGAAAGAAAATATAACATTATGGGCATATTTTATTCCAAGAACAACTCATGGTGCTTAAAAGTCTCTCCAAAGTTGTTGGAAAAACAAAGAAGCTATCGAACGATGTGATCTTTCAAAATGGATGGTTGATGCATGTGTACCATTCAATGCTGCAAACTCTGTTTACTATCAGCATGATATAGATGGTATAACAGCCATGGGTCCTGGTTATGAAGGACTAAATTTCCATGCTCTTCGTGGTTATTACCTAGCAAAAGCGGTTGATGAAGTGAAGATTTTTGTTGAGAGTTATCGAGAAACTTGGAAGAAGACCGGTTGCACATTAATGGCTGATGGATGGACAGATCAAAAGAGGAGAACTTTAATTAATTTCTTAGTATATTGCCCTAAAGGAACTGTTTTTTAAAAAACAGTAAATGCATCAGAGGCCTCAAAGACTGCGGTGTTGTTGCATAAATTGTTTAGAGAGGTTGTTTTATTTGTTGGGCCTGAAAATATTATGCATATGGTGACTGATAATGCTTATAATTATGTTGCTGCTTGCAAGTTGTTGGTGGAAGAATTTCCTTTAATATTTTGGTCTCCATGTGCTGCTCATTGCATCAACCTCATACTCCAAGATATTGGTAAGCTACAGTCAGTTTGTTCTGTTGTTGATCATGCTTCTAGTATTACAAAGTATATTTATAATCATTGTTGTCGCACCCGACATCGCGGCGGCCCTAAAAATAATTTCTCTTGAATTATTTATGGAAAAAGAACAGATTTCTGCCATCCGGTTCTTTTGGGAAAAATGTCTTGTTTGAGGAGTTGCCACCTAGTATTATGGTCACTAGGAACCCTAACTGGTCAACAGAGATTCTATGGTTCGGGATTGGTTACGTGAAAGGAAAGATATTATCACCCCTTAAATGTTCTGCCTAAGGCAAACTGCATTGCTGGTTTTGTCTTAAACTGCTAAATGTTTATTAGTTTATGCTATGATGATTTGTTTAAATATTCCTGACTCTAGCGCCAGTGAATATTCGAGCTCGAATAATTCCAACTCTGGCGTTGGTAAAAATTCGTAGCTACGAAAATTAATTAGATCAATATTTTTTTATTCCCTACTCTAACGCCAATGAATAAATAAATAAAAATAAATTTATTTTTTACGCATGCACATATTTGTTTATTTTTCTAGCTAAATAAAAATAAAAATACAACGAATAAAAATAATATAAATTTTAAAACCGGTATTTTTATTCCTGACTCTAGCGTCAGTGAATAAACCAATAAATTTACATTATTTTTATTCATGCATACATATTTTTTAATTTTTTAATTTTTAATTTTTTTTAATTTTTCTGTTTTTCCTGCTTTTCTATTTTATATATTTTTTATTTTTTATTAGGCTGGGCCCAGCTTCAGCCCACATGGCTGGGGCTGGACCCAGCAGGCCTAGCCGGGTCAAGGCTTAACCCGGCTGGCCATTATTTCTGTTTTTACCTACAGGAGCATGTAATTAAAATGCAAGGAAAACGCTACTTACCTGGCGCTGGCAAAACCGAAAGCAGCAGTGACACTGGTTCTGGTCACGGTTCGTCGTCCATTTTTCTATGGTTCTTGGTCTCTTCCTCGATTACTTGCTTTCTTTATTTCCTTCTTCGTCTGTGTGTTTGTCATTTTTTTCTTCCTCCTTGCCTGGGCTCTCTGTTTTTTTCTTAGAGATGAAGGAACGAAGGTGATGATGATACCGGTTCTCCCTGGCGGTCTTGATTCTGGGTCCTTCTTCCTTTTATGCTATCTTTTAGTTTTCTTCTTTCCTGTTGCTACCTCCGGTTTTTATTTTCTCTGGTTTATGTTTTTGGTTCCACTCTCTCTTGGTCTCCCTTGTCTATGATCACCAGTGGCTTCTTCGTTCTACCCCTTCCCCTGCGTTCTTCTCCCTTGTTTTTCTCTACCTCCTGGGTTTTTTTTGCCCTCTATTCTGTCCCTTTTTTTTTTCCGTCCCCCTTTTTGTTTTCGTTTGTGCTCTCTCTATTTTTCCTTTTGTTTCTGTGATTCCCTCTCCTTTTATAAGGCCAGAACCGGTGGTAACGGTCGCCTCCTCAATGCCCTGTAACTGGTCACCTTCAATGAGTAAGCGTTGCTGCCAATGGATGAAACGTCTCTGCCTTTAATGGCAGAGCCGTTGCAGAGGAAGAAGAAGGTGAACAGTCGCTGCAAAACGACCCCGTTTTCTATGTCTAAAGGCTGCTTTCAATTTGGTCCTCGGGATTCTTATAATTTTGTAATCAAGCCCCTGGTTAAAACGTAATTGGATCCTTGCATTTCCGCGCCATTTTCAAGCTGGTCTTTGGATTTTAATGTTTGCAATTTAGACCACAATTAAACCCCAAACTTTGATATTTCTTCAATTAAGTCCCCTCGGGTTTTCATTAATTAAATTAATTCCAATTAAACCCTTGATTGGATTAATAATTAATTTTCAAGCTTAATTAAGTCTCAAAACTTATCAATTCTCCAATTAAACCCTTAATTGGATTAATTAAATTAATTCCAAGCTCAATTAAGTCTCAAAACTTATCAATTCTTCCATTAAGCCCTTGATTGGATTAATTCCAAAGTTTGATTAAACCCCAAAACTTCTAACCATGATGCCCTTAACCCAAATTTTAATTCATTCTTCATTTATTTCATTTTACTTTTTTTTTTCATCATTATTATTTTTTTTTCATCATTTTTATCCTTTTCAGTAAATAAAATAATAAAAATAAGAATGGTCAAAAATTGGGTTATGACAATTGTTATCCACTATATTTGATGAGGAAGTTCATTGGAGGGAAAGAAATACTTAGACCTGCTCCTACTCGCTTTGCTACTAATTTCATAACTTTGCAAGGCATTTTAGTACACAAAGATAATTTGAGAGCTATGGTGACATCTAGAGAATGGGTCTCCTCTACTTATGCTAAAGATAGCAAAGGAAAAAAGGTTTGTTAATAGTGTATTGAACTCTATGTTTTTGGGAAGAAATGTGCATCAATTGTACTAATAACCGAACCATTGGTTCGAGTTCTACGAATTGTTGATAGTGATGATAGACCTGCTATGGGATATTTATATGAGGCTATCCATTTTGCAAAGGAAGAAATGGTGAGGAGATTTCAAAAGAAAAGAATTAAGGTGCAACCTTTCATAGACATCATTAACATTAGATGGGATGGACAATTGTATATGAAGCTTTATGCAACGGGATTTTGGTTGAATCCTCGATTTTAGTATGATGTCAATCTAATGGATAGATATATAAACACCATTTCCAGACTTCTAGTTGTTGTTGAGAAGTATGCAAATGGAAATGCAATTCTGCTAAGCAAGCTTATAAGTGAAATGAAATTGTTTAGGAATGCAGAACATGACTTTGGTAGAGTGTCTGCGAAAAATGATCACACCCTTTTACCTCCAGGTATATTGTTATTTTCATATTCAAAGTAATTTAAAAATATTATCTTGATATAATCTAACTTATTAATTTTGTATATAGATGAATGGTGGGTGTTATATGGAACTTGTGCTAGCTATACGAGTTTTAAGTCAAACTTGTAGTTCTTCAGGATGCGAGAGGAATTGGAGTATTTTTTAGCACATCCACTCTAAGAAGAAAAATCGACTGGAGCATCACAAACTTAATGACCTAGTTTATGTCCACTATAATCTGAGATTAAAACAAAAGTATTTTCTTTTCTCTAATTCTTCAAAAGTTATTTATATTATTACATAGAATCATTGATACTTATATTGTGTACCTTAACTTTGATTTTGTAGAAATTATTGGAAAGGACGGAATTATGATCCAATTAATTTTGAGGCATTTTCTGACACTGAAAATTGGATAGTGGAAGATGATCCATCATCTTTAACAACGGAAGAAGTAGAGATCTTTCGTTGTGATTTATCAACCATAACTATTCAAGATACTTTAAATGAAGGTAATGGAAGATTTGATCTTTCACTTTGTGTCATGATTATAATGTTTATTAATTAAGTATGTTTCAATTGTAGATTTGATAAATATAAATGAGATTGAAGTTGACTATGATGATGAAGATACACAAGAGCATGATGATGTTTCAATAGGCATTAATGAGGTTGGCTCAATTCCATTGGTATTTGATTTAAATTTTGCTCCTATGGACACTGAAGAAGTCAATGCCTATATTCAACCAAAGTAAAGATGTTGTGTAGAAAAAATGTGGTTATTCCAATGAGGTCTTGTACTTTACCATTCTTTCTTTCTTTTTTTTAATTGTATTAGTGTTAAGTGTTCAACATATTCTAAAATCTTTTGTTTTCTTTCTGCAGTTGAAGATGTTGATTTATGGATTCTAATGCAAAATGGAGTTAAAATATCGATTTATGGATTCTAATGCAAACTAGAGTTGAATGTTGTCACCTTATATCTATTATGTTGAATTATATATCTCTAGAACAACTTGTTATTTTATTATCCTTATCTTTAAATTATGTTAAATGTTTGTTTATTTGAAGATAAATGCACTTTCTAATCTATTGATGCTAATTAATTATGTTAGTACATATGTTAATGTGATATTTTCTTGTTAATTATGCTAGCATATATATTAATGTGATATTTTATGTCAAAAAAAAACCATATTAAATGTGTGTTTTTTGTTCTTGACCAAGGTTGACCCGGGGTCAACGCACAAGACCCGTGACCCAGTTATTTTACCGGGTCGGGTCTGATAACTATGCTACTAATAATAGTGATATCATAACTTGGCATGCTAGATTAGGACACATTAGATAAGGTCGATTAAATAGATTGGCAAGAGTTGATCTTTTAGGATCACTTACCACAGAGGAATTACTTGTTTATGAGTATTGTCTTGCTGGAAAAGCAACTAGATTATTGAGTTAAAATAGACAGTAGTCCATTACAACTTATTCATTCAGATATTTATGGCCCAATAAGTATGAGGGCAAGACACAAATGAAATTATTTCATCACATTTATAAATGATTTCACACGATTTGGTCATGTTTATTTGATCTCACATAAGTCTGAAGCATTAGACTACTTCATTCGATACACCAATTTGGTGGAGAAAAAACTAAGCATTAAGATTAAAGCCTGAAGAACTGATTAAGGATGTAAATACCTATCTGAACATTTTAAAAAATTATATGATGAAAAGGGTATAGCTAGACAGCTAATTATTCTTTGTACTCCACAGAAAAATGGTGTAGTAGAAAAGAGGAATAGGATCTTATTTAACATGGTTAGGTCAATGATGGAGCATGCTAACTTACCAATTTCTTTTTTAAGAGATGCATTGTTAACTGCTACCTACATACTTAATTGAGTGTCCTTTAAATCTGTCTCATCCGCCCCATATGAACAATGGAACAATGACAAACCTAATTTAGTTTATTTGCATCTATAGGGGTGTGCAGCGTATATTCACAATAATTCTCATGAATATGAAAAACTTGGTCCTAAGGGGAAGAAGTGTACCTTTATAAGATATTATGAACATTCCAAAGAATTTGTATTTATTGGTGAAAAAGTTGATGGAAAAGTAAAGGAGATTGAATCGTGTGATGTTGTATTTTTAGAAAAGAATTTTCCAACGACAAGTGAGGTTAATAAAAATTTTCAATTATATGAAATGGAAAATCTAGATTATGGCCCAATAAGCCATTCAATAGAGGACTTAGAAGAAACTCTTAATCCTTCTGGAAACAGTGGGAGTGAGATTTTGTCTATTCCTACTCTCATGGAGCAAGATTATGAGCAATCTCAACCTCATAAAAGCATTCATGAACCAATTCCTTGTCGTTGATTTGAGATTAAGAAGGAAGCATTCATAATTGCTCCACAAAATGATGAAGAGCTTAAAACATTTAGTCATGCTCTGTCTGATTCTAAAGCAAGAGAATGGATTAAAGATATGGAAGAAAAAATAAAGTCGATGAAAACTAATCAAGTCTGGGACTTGATCAATGTACCATTAGAACAAAGATCCATTAGAAATAAATGGGTTCTTAAAATTAAATGTAAGGTAGATGGGTTAATAGAACATCATAAGGCTCGACTAGTAGCGAAAGGCTACACTTAAGATGAGGGAATTGATTATAAAGATACATTTTCACCAATTGTGAGGATTACTTTAGTTCGCCTTATTTTAGCTATGGTCGCACAAATAAACCTAGAGTTATACCAAATGGATGTTAGAACTACATTTCTTAATCGAGAACTAAATTAGGAGATCTATTTAGATCAACCTTTAGGATTTTAGACTAAAGGGCAAGAGCGCAAAGTTTGCAAGCTTAAAAGATTAATATATGGTCTTGAGCAACCTTCTAGACAATAGAACATCAAGTTTCATCAAGCTATCCTTAAAGATGGTTTTACAATAATAGAAGAAGACCATTGCGTGTATTTAAAATGTTCTAACAATAGTTTTATAATATTGTCCTTATATGTTGATGACATCTTAATAGCTGAAAATAGCAAAGAGATGATTAATACTACTAAAAGGTGGTTATCATCAAACTTTAAAATGAAACACATGGGTGAGGCCAATTATGTTCTTAGTGTGAAAATCAAAAGAGATCGCATTAAAAGGCTTTTGGGTGTAACTCAAGAGACTTATATCAAAAAGATGTTAAAGTGTTATCACATGCAAGATAGCAAACCAATGGACACCTCTGTTGATAAAAGCTTGAGCCTCAGCCGTGATATATGTCCCAAGACTTTAGAAGAAAAGGAGAAAATATCCAAAATACCTTATGCTAGTGTCATTAGTAGTTTGATATATGCAATGATGTGCACACATCCCGATATATGTTATGCCGTTGGATTGGTTAACCGATATTAATCAAACCATAGTAAAAAACACTAGATAACAGTCAAAATGATTCTACGATATCTGAAAGGAACTTTGAATTACATGCTATGTTATCAAGGAAAGAAAGACTTACGATTAATTGGTTACTCTGATGTTGATTAGGGAGGAGATGTCGACCAATCCAAATTAACTTCGGGATATGCTTTCTTGCGTAATGATAATGCAATACTATGGAAGAGCAAGAAACAATCATGCATAGCCTTATCTACTATGGAGGTTGGGCATGTAACTTGTTCCGCAGCACCACAAGATGTTATTTGGTTAAAAAGTTTCTTGTATCATTTGAAAATTATCAAATCAGCATTAGACTCAGTAACAATTTATTGTGATAAAAGATTCAAAATATCATGGAAAGACCAAACACATCAAGATGAGATATCAATACATTAGACAAACAATTACTGAACATGATGTGTTCCTAAAACACATTTTTACAAATTCTATAGTTGCAGATCCACTCACAAAACCAATAGCAAGGGATGCAATTGTTAGACATGTGATATATTTTGGCCTATGTAAAATGTAGTTAATGATATAACTAGTTTTAAGGATCATACGAAAGCTTACAATGGCTAAGTAATGGATAAATGCCATTAAAATATCATTTTATTCATTATTTATTTTATGGAATAAATTGAGTATCGTATAGTACAATTTGTTAAAGTATGTCGATAGACTTAGATTGGCTCACTCATATGAGCAATCACCTCTAACATTTGTAAGGTGAGTATTGATGAGACTAAATGAGTTTTAATGCTCAATAAGCAACTTGGGCATAGTGGGAGCAATTTTAACTCAAAGTAATTATTAAAATGTTACCTTGGTCGGGACCAAGATAAGGTTCTTAAATAAAATAATCAACATGAATGAATTCTCACCATTCATGTGTCTATTATGATTAAAGTCGAGTATGAAATTATTTATCTGCCATTAATGACAATGCGCAAATGAGAATTTCTAATTTGAAGTCTATATTTTTTACAACAAGACTAAGACTCGCATCCCATTTTCTCTAACAATGAGAGTATCGACATACACTCTTTATCTACAAAAAAGAAAAGAGTAAGCTCCACTATAGCATGTATTTCATGCTACATATGCTAACAATCATTACAAGAATAAAAAATGAATCCCTACTTCTTTATTATATGAGTCTTAGAGATTATATCTAAGATCTTAAAATCTTACCCTTTGTGACTTTTGACTGTATCAAGAGGTGATGTATAAATGATCACTACTTTAGGAGTATATCATATGGTTATGGAATGATTCGACTTAAAGAAATACTCTTAGGACAGCGAGTTAATTCAGATTTGATTGATATGAGTGCGAAAGAAAAGGTAATTTTAGTTCTACACCTATTACTTGTATTCACCGGCCGGGATCATATCACTTGAATAAATTTGATATGATTTTGAATAATTGTAATTGTAAGGATGGATTGGGTATTAAATTCTTAAGGGATTGAATTATATTCAGTCACATGTAACTAAAAATGCTTGGGGTATATTAGTACACTTTAAGGAATAATTAATTATGAGGTTGATGTCTCCTATATAGCTTACATTAGGTTTATATATTGGAGCTCCTCTCACTGTGTGCTTTAGGTGGCACAATCCGTTCATCAAGTATGAAATTCTTATGCAAGTTTGAATTATAATCTATTAGATAAATTCAGTCCTTCATGGGCGAGTGAGAAATGTTGGTTATTGGGTTAGGCCTGATCTGTTCATGAGGGATAGGCCTGGTCCAAGTATCTAAAGGAGTTAGTAAAGGAAGTAATTGTTTCCTTTACTTATATATATAGGAACATAACCCGTATGAAAAGGCAAGTTTTCATTATTGAAAGAAAATAGTTCTCTCTTTCTCTTCTTCTATTTTGGACTCTCTACATTAACTTGATAAGATTTACAAAGATGTTCGTACTATGAAATATCACTTTGGTTCTAGTAACTGAAATGACACTGAAGCAATTGATCCAGAAACAAGAAAGTGAATTCTCACGTCATAAGTAAGTTTCCTTTCAATTCTACATTTATAGATATATACATTGTAACTGTAAGTTAGTAATGTATGGAACAAACTCATTCTAAAAAGAGGGCATAATATTAGAAAACTCAGTTAAATTGCTAAAAGAATGGATATTGGAATTTGTTACTAATGTATATCATCCATGATTTTCTCCTAAAATATATGATGATATAAAAAAGATTACGTGTCCGCTGGGTATGGTGGTCTGGGTACAAGGGATGTCATGCTCTCAAACATCTCCTTGCTAGGAAAATTGGCTTGGCAAATTTTTCAGTCACCAAACTAGTTATGGGTAAGAATCCTTAAGCACAAGTACCTTCAGAATAGTCAACATCTTCATCTTAATATTGCCACCTCAAGTTCATACACATGGACTTCTATTCAAAAAGCCTTCGTTCAGCTTCAAGAGGGGTTCATTTGGAGGATTGGCAAAGGGGATTCATCCTTATAGTGTGATAATTGGCTTAAGGATGGAAATTTGGTTAAGCTTGTCAACATCATGGACACGAATTTGAAGGTGAACAATGTGAGGGATGATGGTTTTTGGAACCTAGGTTGTGTATGGATGTATACCTCTAAAGATTTGAAATTGAAATTATCATCAATTCATATCCCTTCTATGGCTAACATTAAGGATTACATAGCCTGAAGCAGCTCCATGCAGGCATGTATAAGCCCTATATGGCTTATTCTTAGCTTATCTTGAGGAGGAGAGCACTTCAGGAAGATACAAAATGGAACTAGTTAACCAAACTCCAGGCCCTGAAAAGCTAAAAAATGTGATTTGGCTTATTTTTCACATGAGGCTACCAACTAGTTCTTTTAGGTCCAGCAAAGATTTAGCACTTACTTCTTTTTGTGATGTTTGAAGAACTAGAGATGAACACATTCTCCACTGTTTGTGAGACTGCAGCATGGCTAGAAGTATTTGGCAGGAGTTGAGATTCATTCATGTGACAGGCTTCAATGTTGACTATCACGGGGCGACTTCGTCTGGCGACAACAGAGGCTCTCTATCCTGCCTCATATGTGAGGTGTTGTGTATAGGAAAGGGTTTTGGATTTAATCATAAAATTATGATTAATGTTCAGGAATTGCTACCTAATATTATGGTCACTAGAAACCTATGGTTTGTGAGAGTCTAAGTAAGGGACTGGTTGTGCAAGGAAAAGACACATCACCCCTAGTGCACCTTACCTAAGGTAAGCTGCATTGTTGTTTGATTGTTTTTTTCTAAGCCGAGTTTATATTCGTTGGTCTTTTCTAAGGTTCAAGGCAGATCTCTTTTCATGAGAGATTCTCTACCTTATCGGGTTAAATCCTAACCGTTCTAAAATCTAAACTTTAGCATCGCATTTTTACACTTAGTATCTTTAATACCCGAGGGTGTACTTTATCATGTAATTCTACACCCCACAAATATTAAAGTCTACATCGGGATCCTAAAAAAAAGATTGGAAAAAGATTTTTGACATGTTGGCCAAATCTTAATAGATAGTCATAAACTGGTTACGATATCCATTTTTGGATTTTTTAAACATGAAAAAGATGCAATTTTTGCTGTTTTTTTTTATGAAACATATGCTTGAAAAAATTTTAGGATTTGGTCGCATGCAACAAAATTTTTTTTTTTTAAGATGTTTTTTTTTTTGAAATATTTCAAAGAAAACCGATATTATACAAAATTGGTAGAAAAATATTTGAGAAAATCAAAATTTTTTGAAAGTATTTTTGAATTTCTTTTTGAAAATTTTTTTTTTATATATATTATAATATTATATATTATTATAAATAAATATGTATAGTAAATATACATGGGCTGGGCTAAGCCCAGGAACTTTGGGTTGGGCCGATCTCGACCCAACACATCCTTTTCTTTTCTTTTTGGGGCCGAGCCCTTTTCTTTTTGGGGCCGGACCCAAATGGTCCAGCCTAGGCACGCATGGTTGCTGGCCCGACCCAACAACTTACAACTACAGTAGGGCGGCGTCACCTGACGCTAGAGTACCAAAATGGAGGCCTGGCTTATCTAGACGGGGTGAGGCCGACTTGAGGACGGTGGTTGAGGCTGTGGTAGAGATGGTGCCGGTCGACTGTGGCAGAGGAAGAAAGAAAAAGAAGCGAAGGAAGAAAGAAAAAGAAGCGGAGGAAGAAAATCCGCAAAGGGGAGAGGGAAGACCTCGCGATGGCTGCCCCTATCGTCGGTGAGGATTTGGGTTCATGGGGAGGCTAAAACGTCGTCTATTGGTGGAGTTGAAATGTTTCTATGGGGTCTTCAAGGGCTGACGAAGTAGCGGGGAGAGAGAGAGAGAAGAGAGCGTTGGCTGGAAGAAAAAACAGGGGAGAAGTTGGATTTTTGATATTTTTGGACCCCCTTTTCTCCTTCATCAAGCCATGAAATGCACCCTTATTTATAGGAGGTGGAAAAGGGACATTTTGTCTTTAATGGTGCCAAATTGTGGCCTTTGGTTTGGTTGGTAAGCATCCCAACCGTTGGTTCAAAATGTGCATCGTGAGTTGTCAATTCTGCAGGAAAAATATTGCCTGAGTCGGCCTCTTTAGGCCGGCGCCGGGGCTGGTTTCATGTTAATAGGCTTGAACAAACCATACTCGTGGATAGATGGATGTCAGGTGACCATTTTGGTGCATGATTTG
This sequence comes from Populus alba, assembly GCF_005239225.2. Taxonomy (NCBI): domain Eukaryota; kingdom Viridiplantae; phylum Streptophyta; class Magnoliopsida; order Malpighiales; family Salicaceae; genus Populus; species Populus alba. Next base: position 1,354,080 of record NC_133293.1, read on the forward strand.
TTAATTTTGGTGGACATATGAGGCACTAAATGCAGCTTAAAAATAGCTCTCTAGGCTGTTATTTTCGGGCAAAATCAGGGAAGACAATGAATAGTGACCACACGAAGCGTCATCTGGTCTTTTTTTTAATCCAAAACGGCGTCATTTTTTGTTAAAATTAGGGGGTTTTGCCGATCTTCAATTTCATCCTCCATCTTTCAATTGATTTTAATAGAACCCCTAATTGACCCTAAACTTTTGATTTAATGCAATTAGGCCTCTACGGAACTTCAAATCCAGCCTCGTATTTACGCGTCTTTTGCAATATGGTCCTTAGTCTCAAATTTATGCAATTTAACCCCTAATTGACCATTAAACTTTCAATTTCTTTAATTTCACCCCCGATTTTTGTCAATTAAGCCCCTATAGTTTGGCATCTTTTGCAGATTGGTTCTTAGCTACTAATTTTGTCAATTTAACCCCTAGTTGACCCCAAAACTTTGATTTTCTTGCAATTTTGCCCCTGATTTCAACCAATTAACTTGAAAAAAATTAAATTTGGTCTCATAAAATTCCAAGCTTCTCAATTAAGCCCAAATTAGGCTCTCAAACTTAATTTTTCACCAATTAAGCCCCAAATAAAATTAATTTGATCCATTTAAAGTATAATTAAGTTCTTGCACTTAATTAAATCCTTTAATTGAACCAAAATTAATTCTCAAATATAATTAAAATTAAATTTGGCCTATAATTAAATCAAATTGGCCTATTAAAAATTTAATTATGTCCTTGGACTTAATTTTTATACAAATTCGTCCAATAATCATTTAATTTGACCTTGAATTTGCATTATTTTCTCCATTTTTTGGCATAATGAGGTATAATTAGGCCTTGAATTTCCTTCAAAAATTGCAGTTTAATTTTTCTTATTTTTGTAATTTTTCTTGATCTGCTTTCTCCACATTGCCAATATTTTTTTATTTTTTTTATTTTTATTTAAAAAAAAATTAATACTTGAGAAATAACCTAGAATTGGATTATAAAACTACCAATCCTAGATATTGGATTATTCTGATGGCTTCCACGGGAAATCAATATATGTTCCTCGCTGCCATGTGGTGGATTTCGAAGACGCAATATGATCGTCTTTGGGAGTCTAGAAGTGGGAGCACTACTCATGAATTGATAAGGTGCAGTCTTCAGCCTTTACAGTGTCATGGAAGGGACCAGAAGAAGGTGCCGTTAAAGTGGATGTAGATGAGAGCTCTTTGGGTAAAACCTGCAGGTAGAGTTGGCTTTGGGGGTGTTATTCGCACAGCTGCCGGAACTTAATTTTGGGAAAAAACAGGAACAATCGGGAATTAATTTTGCCAAATCACAATTCATAATTTACAAGTTCCAAATCTTTTCCATTTTTGTAAAATCAAAATTTAATTAGGATCAAACAATAAATAAAATAATATAAACAATCACACAAAACAATACTAAAATTTTTACATGAAAAATCTAATACAGGAAAAAACTATGAGACTGTAATTTATTTAAAAACTTTTATTATTAATAAATAATGAATTTATAATTGTTTTTTTTTTAGATTTAACTAAAAGCTATAACATGTATATCATTAAAAATAATCTATTTTTAAAATAAAGTAAGATTAAAGAAGAAATATATGAGAAAAACTCACGACAGTTATCAGGTGGGATTTGCAGCTTTTGCAGGTGTGGAATCCAATTTACTTCTTGAATTTCTAGCATTGAAACGTGGCCTTCTCCTGGCTTGGGATCGAGGCTACAGAAGAGTCTTTGTGTAACTCAGATTCTCAGGAGGCCACCATTCGCTTGATTTACAAGGACCAAGTTGATTTTCATAGATATAAAGCTGCTGTATATCTTAGATATCAGAAGCCTCCTGGCTAAGAATTAGGAGGTCAACATTTGTCATTTCTACAAAGAAGGTAATGCCTGTGCAGATTTCATGGCGAAGCTGGCTGCGAAAGAGTCTTGTGACTGTAGGATTTGGGATTCTCCTCCGCCAGGAACGGAGCCATTGTTGCTTGCGGATCTGCCTTTCTCCACCTATTTCATCTCTCTCTTTCATTCTGTTTCTCTTCCATTTCCATTCAACAATTTCTTCATCTCATTTTTGTGCTCATGACCAAAGTCTTTCTTTGCTCCAATTCAAAGAATCCTTTTCCATTAATAGCTCTGCTTCATGGAATTGCCAGCATCCCAAGACAGAGTCATGGAAAGAGGGTACAGACTGCTGCTTGTGGGATGGGGTCTCTTGTGACCTGAAAACTGGGCATGTCACTGGACTGGACCTTGCTTGCAGCATGCTTTATGGCACCCTCCATTCCAGTAGCACCCTCTTCTCCCTGCATCACCTTCGAAAGCTCGACCTCTCTGACAATGATTTCCAAAGCTCCCATATTTCTTCTCGATTTGGCCAGTTCTCTAACCTGACACATCTTAACCTAAATTTTTCAGGCTTTGCAGGTCAAGTTCCGTCGGAAATCTCTCAGCTCTCTAAATTGGTTTCACTTGATCTCTCTATAAACTACTTCCCAAGTCTAGAACCAATTTCTTTTGACAAGCTTGTTCGAAACCTAACCAAGCTAAGAGATCTCACTTTGGGTTATGTAAATATGTCTTTGGTTGCACCTAATTCCTTGACGAATATGTCCTCTTCTTTGTCATCTCTTTCCCTTCAAGATTGTGGATTGCAAGGGAAATTCCCGGGTAACATCTTTCTCCTCCCAAACCTTGAATCACTGGATTTGTCATACAACGAAGGCCTCATTGGCTCTTTTCCTTCGTCCTATTTGAGTAATGTCCTCTCTCTGTTGGGTCTTTCTAATACAAGAATTTCAGTTTATTTAGAGAACAACTTAATCAGTAATCTAGAGTCATTAGAATATGTCTCTTTGTAATTGTAACATCATAAGACCAGATCTAGCTCTACTTAGTAATCTTACACAGCTCACCTCTTTAGACCTTTCAAGTAATAATTTTAGTGGTTAAATTCTATTATCACTTGAAAACCTAGTCAATCTTTCAAATTTAAATTTATCAAATAATCAACTAGTAGGCCCTATTCATTCTCAATTAAATACCCTTTCAAATCTAAAATATCTATATTTATCCAATAACTTGTTCGATGGAATAATACCATCCTTTTTGTTTGCTCTTCCTTATTTACAATATCTTAACCTTCATGACAATAATCTCATAGGTAATATAAGTGAATTCCAACACGATTCATTAACTTACCTTGATTTGAGCAATAACCACTTGCATGGTCCAATCCCAAGTTTGGTTTTCAAACAAGAGAACTTGATAGCCCTTATTCTTGCGTCCAATAGTAAATTGACAGGTGAGATCTCTTCTTCTATTTGCAAGCTGAGATTCCTTCGGGTCCTGGACTTGTCCAACAACAACTTTAGTGGTTTTATGCCACTATGTTTGGGAAACTTCAGCAACATGCTCTTAGTATTGCATCTAGGCATGAACAATCTTCAGGGCACCATCCCTTCAACATTTTCAAATGATAATAGCTTGGAATATCTCAACCTCAATGGAAATGAATTAGAAGGGAAAATATCACTGTATATCATCAACTGCACAATGTTGGAATTTCTTCATCTTGGCAACAATAAGATTGAGGATACATTTCCCTGCTTTCTAGAAACGCTTCCACAGCTAGAAATTCTTGTCCTAAAATCCAATAAACTCCAAGGTTTTGTGAAGGGTTCGACTACTTATAATTTCTTCTATAAATTATGGATATTTGACATCTCTGACAATAATTTTAGCGGGTTGTTGCCAACAGGTTATTTCAATAGTCTTGAAGCAATGATGGCCTCAGATCAGAACATGATTTACATGGGGGCAAGAAATTAAACTAGCTATTTCTATTCCATAGAAATGACATGGAAAGGTGTAAAAACTAAGTTTATGAAGATCCAAAGTACCATCAGAGTACTCGATTTGTCAAATAACAATTTTAAGGGAGAGATTCCAAAGGTGATCGGAAAGCTTAAAGCACTCCACCAACTCAACCTTTCTCATAATTCCCTTACAGGTCATATCCAATCATCATTAGAAAATTTGACCAATTTGGAATCATTAAATCTATCTTCAAATTTGTTTACCGGAAGGATTCCAACGCAGCTGGAGGGTCTAACATTTCTTGCAATCCTAAATAAACCTTTCACATAACCAACTCGAGGGGCCCATACCAAATGGACAGCAATTCAACACCTTTAATGCAAACTTATTTGAAGGAAACTTGGGTTTATGTGGATCTCAAGTCCTAAAAGAATGTTACAGTGATGAGGCACAATCATTACTCCCATCAAGCTTTAATGAAGAAGATGATTCAACATTGTTTGGGGATGGATTTGGATGGAAAGTTGTGACAATGGGGTATGGATGTGGGTTTGTGTTTGGAGTTGCAACAGGATACGTTGTGTGTGGAACAAACCAACCTTCATGGTTTCTTAGGAATCTCAAGCGCAAAAAACCAAAGAAGAATGCTGGCAGACATGGTGCTAGAAGAAACTAAATAATTCAATTGATATTTTCAAGTAAGTTTTGCAAGCATTAGAGTTTTCAAATTTTATGTTCATAGTTTGTGTTAGGCTATCTTTTCTCTACAATTTATTTGATCAGTCTCGCCTTTCTAATTTTGTAGTACAAACAAGATATCAAGTGGATTTGACATTGAAACAACACTAGAGGGGCAGATTCATGGTATTGGATTCCTGTTTTTTTGTAGTTTACATAATTCAAGGTTATTTGGGCGTTACTTGTATGAAAAAAGAATATTCCATGAATGTAACATGTTTGTGTTAACTATAAAATCATTTATGTTTTGGGTCCCTTTTTTCTTTTGTCTATTTTCTTATTCTTGATCACTTGAATCAATCTCTGTTTCTAGGAGTATTTTGAAAGTTATAGAGTTATGAACAAATTAAAGCAATTCTTGTAAATTTAAAAGAACACTTGACTGACATACTCTCTCATCACAACAACAGCAATATTTACAAGTAAAATAGAGTAATTCTCGTAACTTGTAAGACATGAATGACTATTAAAAAAATGTAATAAAACCATCTCAACGTAGATTTATTAAAACAATGCTTAATAGGGAAAACATTAAAATAATTTTTTGTAAGATATTATCACTTAGTCCGGCAGGCCAGGCCCATGAATAAATCACACTTTCACAAATCTTACGTAAAACACATTCTAGCAAGTCAATGCATAAGAAGACCGCACAAATGCAGCACTTGTTTCAAGAGTAAGAACTCAAGATCTGTAGTACGACGCTACCCCAGAATACTGTCAACCTCGTCAATAAATATAATAGCAGGCTGTTGTTTATAAGTCAGGTTGAAAACAGCAGCAACTACAACAGCATAGAAGAGAATCAACATCAATCAGATTACAAGAACTTAGATAGGAGCAAAAAAGCAACTACGCAAACTAGTTACTTCTAAGTCTATTTCTAATCAGCACAGAACCAACAAGACTTGCATGGATTCAGATGCAGAAAATAATGTAATGGATATTTACTCCTCGTTAATTTTGTGCAAGGGGTATTTGTTCATCACTTAATGTTTTGTAAAAAATATTTATCTTTTATTAATGCTATAAAAAAATATCTTTTTTGTTTAAATTTTTAAATCCTGAAAGAGGTAAGTATTATTCTCACTCAATTAATCAGTATATCAATGTTTTCCATAAATTAATGTTTAGCATTGTGGTTCAATCATGGTTCAACCTAGTACGTAGTTAATTTTGCAAACTATACTTTAATCTCTATAATTTTAATTGTATTTATGACTTAATTAATTATTATTTGTATTATGATCAATACTTGTCAAGTGAGTGGATTTAGCCCATGTTATGATTGAACCGTCAATACCAAACTTTAGATTTTCTATATTTTGATGGAGGTTACATGACATTACGTAATATATAATATGGCACGGCATAGGGATCCTTTCATTAATCTGATTTTTTTTCACTTTCATCCATTATGTATTGTACTTAGTTCATCATTAGAGAGCAATGGACTCCGAGCATTTAATTATCATTTATAAATTTAATAATATATACAATTAATATTATGTATTGTACTTAGTTCATCAAAGGGAGTTATAATTAGAGCACAAATTGCACAATTTAGGAAACTTCAGCGACAGACTCTTAGTTTGGCATTTAAGAATGAACAATCACATGAAAAACAATCCTACGCAAACTTTGTCAAGCTTCATTCATTATTCCCAAGAGAAAGGAGGCCTCTACATATATGAGGACTGATGAGTCAGCATGTCCCATGCAAAGGGGATTATTACCACACCAACTGCATAACAGGCCGGGAGCCTAGAAGGAAGGGAGAGAGGGAAGAAAAAGGAACAATTTAGTTTGCGCAATTTCAAGTCAATTTGATAGGAACCTTACATATTTCCAAGGTTTTTATTCTTACTTTATTTTTTTAATTATTAAATCTTAAAAAATATTCTTCAATTCAAAATATATCGAAATAACTTGTTTTCAAAAAATAATCAACATCAACATATTAAAAGCATTGAAAACCAAAATATTTTGTCCTTGGATATATAAAATTCTTCCTAAATATTTGACAGAATCTCATGTTTGATAAATTTCAAATCACTGATAAATTAGATTTGAAATATCAACTTTTTGATGCCAACATCATGATCATCTTGTTCTATAATTGGGATTAATTTATTAGTTTCAAAGTAACATTTTTCTATATCCCTAGTAGTATAAAAAATCTTATAAGGACCTACTATATTTTCATCAATATTAATATTTTGTAACAGATATTTATCCCCTATTAATATTTTGCAAGAGATATTTGTTTTTCATTTAATATTATGTAAGAGATATCTATCATTTATTATTGCTATAAGAAGAAAATGACTCTACAAGCCCTTCATTCCAGCAAAATAATAAGGTTTAGGGCTATAAATACTCATTGAATCATTCAGGTAAAGGGTTTATAATTTTCATTCTTTATTGCATAAATATTTTTTAATTATTTATTTACATAATCTCATAGTTAAATTATTTTTTATTTAAAATAGAAAAAGAAAAAAGGAAAAAGGAAAAATCAAAGTATATAAATAGAAAGATTGATAAGCAAGAAAAGTATGTAAAAAAAAACTATTACTCAAATAAGCATGATCAAAATTGGTCAAATAACTATTTAATTACTTGTAATACTAAAAGGATTAGTTAATTTAAGAAAAATTAAGAACCCCTAAAACACTGTTTAATCTATTTAGGAAATCAATGTTGTCGTGTTTTTATTTTTAGAGCATGCTACTGTGGTAGAGATTGTTTTTTAATTAGAGCATGAACTGTATCAGTTAGCACAACGACTTGCTGAAAAAATGTCAATTTTGGAAATTAGTACTACCGTGTTTAATTCCAACGCTCACAGCTCTCCTTGTGTGGAAATATTTGCAAGTGAACCTTCAAACTCCATTAATTTTCCATTGTTTGTCAGTTTTCTAGTAACTGTTCAATAAAGCTATTGCCAGAACATGTAGACTGGAGACTGGATTGAAGTGGACATAAGAAGGTGAGGATACTCTTTAACTCTGCATGCCCACTTGCTTCAGCTGTGAGTAAACTACGAGTGTAAATTATTAACAAGTTTTCGTCCGATTTTGTGGCTTGAATTTCTTGGAAATTATATTTTAGTGAGCACAGCAATTTTCGCATAAATCTTATTGCTAAATACAATTTGGAAAAACATCTCTGAACATTCAAATTAAGCTGTCACGATTTTTAATTTTTTTTTTATCTTACTATAAAAATTTCACAATTAACTACCTTTTTTTTTTATTTACGTGAATGTCCGGACCAGCTTGCGCGCACCACAACTAATCCCACGGTTCACTGAACATCCTGCAAACCCAGTGAACATGTAAGGCACCGCGGGGATGACAGGCGTGCACAGTAAGGTTTGAACCCGGAATGCAAAGAAAAGAAACAAGTTCCTTCAACCGCTGAGCCAAGACCTCAAGTACACCTTTTTTAATAGCACTTGTGTTAGTGATTAAAGGACTTCTCCTCGTGTGAAAATATTAGCTGAATGAATTTATTGGTTACTTAATCTTGTTGTACAGCTGCGGATTGGACATAAGAAGGTGAAGATGACTTTGTTTATCATTTATTTTTTCAATTAATCTTGTTGTACAGCGGAGAATATTTGAGATTTGAGATTTGCTATAGTGCGCGGATGTTAGTATAGTGAGTTGGTGCACCTGAAGCTTGTAACCCTCTTGATTACTTCTGGATTGATCATCCAACTACGGTTGGCTCGACCTAAAAGTTGATCGGACAGTCTTGATGGACATATATTAGCTTCAGTGTGATACAGTGAACTGGATTTTTGGTACATCTAGTTACGTGGTAAAATAAAATCGAAGTGAATATTTCTAAGCTCTATGCCCTTTAAAAGCATAGCCTAAGTAGATACAGTTCTACTAAGCCATTATTTTACATGTTGTTTACACAAATCATTGTTGTTTTTGTTGTTTATTTTAGTTTTTTTAATAATTTATATTAGATGAGTTGTCTGTGTTACGCCGCAGTGAGCTTGGATTCGTCTCAATAGCTAACCATGCTCTCTCTTAATGTAAAAAAGTAATATTGTTTATTATATTTATAATAAAAAAAATATTTTTAAAAAAAATACACTGATAATTCACATTACCAACCAAGTACACAGGAAAAGTTGATAGGAACTTTTGGATAATTAAAAAAGACTTTTTGGGTCGTGAAAAACAATATATATGTGTGCTAAGCCATTAGTGCTCCATTGCTTGGCGTAATTATTACTCTGCCTTGGTTTCCATCCAAGTTCCGATCGAAGACTTGGAGGTCAATGACAGATCACAAAATGCAGATTCGTTCTCCCTTGTTGATGCTGAAAGAGAAAGACCTTTAAGAACGACCAATCCCACAGCATCTAACTGAGTGCAAGAACCTTCAAACTCCATTAATTCTCCATTGTTTGTCTGCACTTTTCTAGCAACTGTTCAATAAAGCTATTGCCAGATCGAAGACTTGGAGGTAAAGAACCTTCAAACTCCATTAATTCTCCATTGTTTATCAGTTTTCTAGTTTCAACAAAACTATTGCCGGAACGTGTTGACTGTAGACTGGATTGAAGGGGACATAAGAAGGTGAGGATGACTCTTTAACTCTGCATGCCCCTTGCTTCAGCTGTGAGTGTAAATTATTATGGAGTTTTCTTAATAATAATATCATTTGAATATATTTATAATAAAAAAAATATTTAAGAAAAAATACACTGATCATTCACATTACCAACCAAGTACACAGGAAAAGTTGATAGGAACTTTTGGATAATTAAAAAAGACTATTTGGGTCGTGAAAAACAATATATATATATATATATATATATATATATATATATATATATATATGTGTGTGTGTGTGTGTGTGTGTGTGTGTGTGTGTGTGTGTGTGTGTGTGTGTGTGGGGGCGCGCGCAAAGTCATTAGTGCTCCATATTGCTTTGCCATGAAGGTTACATGACTTACGTAATATTTAAATGTGCAAAGTCATTGCTTGGCGTAATTATTACTTTGCCTTGGTTTCCATCCGTCTCGAAACAACAATTAATTAGTGGGACATTATTCTGCACAATTTTATTTTACTTTATTTTTTATTATTCATTTATGTTTCTGTTGCATTTTTAATACTAACAATTATGTGCTGATGTACAAATTAGTCTTTCTTTGCTCCGATTAAAAGGCACATCGTAGATTTAAGATCTAACTTAACTTCATTAGTTAAGGCTTTATCTGAAAATTTGAGTCTCTAACTTCATAGTCTATATATATCCATGTTTAATTTCCATTAATGAATTAATATTGCCGCGTTTCCAACACTCCCTCACTCTTGATTTAGTCAACGAAGGGACCTAGCCAAGGAAACTTGTTTGATGCTTCTCCCAGTGACAAAGATCAAACATATATATAATATATACTAACAATACTAGGAGACAAGTTTTGGTTCCGGAAATTATTAATATGTAATCTCTATAGAGCATGATATCTAGTCCATTTTAATTATTTTTAACACTAAAAGAATGAATTAATTTAAGAAAAATAAGCAACCCGTAAACTGTTTGGAAATCAAATACAGTCGTGTTCCTATACTAGTCTCATCAATGAGGCAACGGACAGATCACAAAATAAAGTGTTGACGACCAATCCCACATTTCATCCAAGTTCCGATCTTATTATAAATATTTCATGATTAATTAAATATTTCATATTTCCTAAAGAAGACGAGGACGAGTGGTAGAAGTCCCCAGCAACGTACACTTCCCATAAGACGAGCTGCAGAGGAACAGCACAAACTGTATCTATTAGCACATGTTCATTGCTATTTTCTGAGAAACATATAAATTGTTTAACCCTTCAAGTAAACAGTCCCCTGTTCTTGTTAATAATAGCAATTGATATAAAATCAAAAAAACCTAGCATGCATACTAATATTAAAATTAACTATGCGTAAATTAAAACAAGTATATAAATTGAAAGAATGATAAGCAAGAAAATTATTTAAAAAAACAACATATTACTAAATTAAGCATAGTTAGGAAATCAATATTAATTTTTTAAAGTTTATTTTTTTTAATTTTATCCATTAATATTTTATTATTTTTTTGTATTTGTTTTTTGTGAAATTTTTCTATGGTTTTGAAAGAGACAAAGATTAACTCACACTTTTTTATTTCGATCTTCATTGAATCTTACTTTTAGAAATAATTTTTTTTATTTAAATTAAATTAATTACATGAGAGGAAGCAAATTTTATTCAAACAAGCTATTGCCAGAACGTGGACATAATAGGTGAGGATGACTCTTTAACTCTGCAAGCCCACTTGTGGCTTATTAAGAAGTTTTCTTCCGATTTTGTGGCTTTGAATTTCTTGGAAATTACATTTTAGTGGGCAAAGCAATCTTCTCATAAATCTCATTGCTAAATACAATTTGGAAAAACCTCTCTGAACGAAGTCATTGCTTTGTACTTGAGATTTGATTTCGTCTTTAGATGTTTTACACATCCTATGTCAGTATACAATTTAAGATTAGTTTGCCTATAAATACTGCTAATAATGTCTTTCTTCATTCCTCATCTCTCCCAAACATGGGGTTTCCACCTATTTCATCTCTCTCTTTCATTCTGTTTCTCTTCCATTTCCATTCAACTATTTCTTCTTCTCATTTCTGTGCTCCTGACCAAAGCCTTTCTTTGCTCCAATTCAAAGAATCCTTTTCCATTAATAGCTCTGCTTCAGGGCGTTGCCACCATCCCAAGACAGAGTCGTGGAAAGAGGGTACAGACTGCTGCTCGTGGGATGGCATCACCTGTGACATGAAAACAGGGCATGTCACTGGACTGGACCTTGCTTGCAGCATGCTTTATGGCACCCTCCATTCCAATAGCACCCTCTTCTCCCTGCATCATCTTCAAAAGCTCGACCTCTCTGACAATCATTTCAACTTCTCCCATATTTCTTCTCGATTTGGCCACTTTTCCAACCTGACACTTCTTAACCTAAATTTCTCAGTCTTTGCAGGACAAGTTCCTTCGGAAATAACTCACCTCTCCAAATTGGTTTCACTTGATCTATCTGAGAATGACTTTATGAGTCTAGAACCATCATTACTTGGTAATCTCACACAACTCACCTTCTTAGACCTCTCAAGTAATAATTTTAACGGTCAGATCCTATCATCACTTGGTAATCTCACACAACTCACCTCCTTAGACCTCTCACGTAATAATTTTAGCGGTCAGATCCCATCATCACTAGGAAACCTTGTACAGCTTCGTTACTTAGATCTCTTTTCCAATAAATTTATGGGTCAAGTTCCAAATTCTTTAGGTAGCCTAATCAATCTTTCAGATTTAGATTTATCAAATAATCAACTAGTAGGCCCTATCCATTCTCAATTAAATACCCTTTCAAATCTAAAATATCTATTTTTATATGGTAACTTGTTCAATGGAACAATACCATCCTTTTTGTTTGCTCTTCCTTCTTTACAATCTCTTGACCTTCATAACAATAATTTCATAGGTAATATAAGTGAACTCCAACATGATTCCTTAAGATTCCTTGATTTGAGCAATAACCACTTGCGTGGTCCAATCCCAAGTTCGATTTTCGAACAAGAGAACTTGACAGCCCTTATTCTTGCATCCAATAGTAAATTGACAGGTGAGATTTCTTTTTCTATTTGCAAGCTAAGATCCCTTGTGGTCCTGGACTTGTCCAACAATAGCTTGAGTGGTTCTATACCATTATGTTTGGGGAACTTCAGCAGCATGCTCTTAGTATTGCATCTAGGCATGAACAATCTTCAAGGCACTATCCCTTTAACATTTTCAAAGGATAATAGCTTGGAATATCTCAACCTCAATGGAAATGAATTAGAAGGGAAAATACCACCATCTATCATCAACTGCACAATGTTGGAAGTTCTTGATCTTGGCAACAACAAGATTGAGGATGCATTTCCCTACTTTCTAGAAACGCTTTCAAAGCTGCAAATTTTTGTCCTAAAATCGAATAAACTCCAAGGTTTTGTGAAGGGTCCAACTGCATATAATTCCTTCTCTAAATTACAGATTCTTGACATCTCTGACAACAATTTTAGTGGGCCATTGCCAACAGGGTATTTCAATAGTCTTGAAGCAATGATGGCCTCGGATCAGATCATGATTTACATGGGGACAAAAAATTACTCTAGCTATGTCTATTCCATAGAAATGATATGGAAAGGTGTAGAAATTGAGTTTACGAAGATCCAAAGTACTATCAGAGTACTTGATTTGTCAAATAACAATTTCACCGGAGAAATTTCAAAAGTGATAGGAAAGCTTAAAGCACTCCAACAGCTCAACCTTTCTCATAATTACCTTACAGGTCATATCCAATCATCATTAGGAAATTTGACTAATTTGGAATCATTAGATCTATCTTCAAATTTGCTTACCGGAAGGATTCCAACGCAGCTGGAGGGTCTAACATTTCTTGCAATCCTAAACCTTTCACATAACCAACTCGAGGGGCCCATACCAAGTGGAGAGCAATTCAACACCTTTGATGCAAGCTCATTTGAAGGAAACTTGGGTTTATGTGGATCTCAAGTACTAAAAAAATGTTACGGTGATGAGGCACGATCATTACCGCCATCAAGCTTTGATGAAGGAGATGATTCAACATTGTTTGGAGAAGGATTTGGATGGAAAGCTGTGACAGTGGGGTATGGATGTGGGTTTGTGTTTGGAGTTGCAACGGGATACGTTGTATTTAGAACAAAAAAGCCTTCATGGTTTCTTAGGATGGTTGAAGATAAATGGAATCTCCAGAGTAGAAAGACAAAGAAGAATGTTGGCAGATATGGTGCTTATTTAGAAGAAACTAAATAATGCAATTGATATTTTCAGGTAAGTTTTGCAAGCATTTGAGTTTTCAAATTTTATGTTCACAGTTTATGTTAGTCTATCTTTTCTTTACTATTTCATTTGATCATTCTTACCTTTCTAATTTTGCAGTACGTACAAACAAGATATCAAGTGGATCAACAATAGGGTGGCGAATTCATATATAGTATTGGATTATTATTTTTTTTTTTTTTTGTAGTTTACATAATACTTCTATGAAAAAGAATTCATGCATGTAACCAGTTTGTGTTAACTATAAAATCACTTAAATAAATCTCTGTTTCTAGGAGTATTTTGAAAGTTATAGAGTTATAAACGGATTGAAGCAATTCTTGTAAAGTTAATAGAGCATCCGACAAAATGTTACTGCTAATAATTAAAGATCCTTCAATAAGGACAAGTTAGGAATGTTTAATCTTAGTTAGGAATGTTCACAAAGTACTACCTTGCTTTCATTATCAGAGTGAAACTAAATTTCACTCAACATAATCGGTGGGTGACAGCAAGTTTTAGAATAACAATGCAATAATTTTAAACCATAATTGTTTTGCTAATGCAAGACAAAGCTCAAGCACAAGAGAAGCAATTCAAATGCATACTCACCGAGCTTTTGTGCATCGCCAAACCACTTGCTCATCAGATTAGAGATCCTCACATTTATAAAAACAGCTCCAAAGTCTCTGACAATAGCTTTTGCAAGCATGGTCTTCCCTGTGCCTGGAGGTCCATATAACAATACCTTTTTTTGTGGACCAAGAAGTTTCCCATGTGGGAAGAGCTCAGGTTTCCGCAGAGGAAGAACCACCAGTTCATACAAAGCTTTCTTGATAGATTCCAACCCTCCAATTGATTCAAAAATAAAAATACACAATTGCAGCATATTGATAAACCATTAAACCGACCATAAATTCTAAAGCTTCTGTCCCAATCAATTACATTTTCAACATGAGAACATGGCCATATTCAATAGTGTTTAGAGGATAGGCTTGATTATTACGAAGCAGTTAAATCTTCTACAGAGCAATTGCAGCCAGAAGGTTTCATAATTGAAATGTTGGTTTTTCGAATCCAAATTTCATCAGGCATAGAAAGAACTAATATCTATATTTTCCAGTTATAGCAATCGTATTGGTTCAAGGCCAAGTCTTCAAATTTAATTCCTTCCAACTGTGAACCCCTCCCAGTCAGTCACGCAAGAGGCTAATACTGAGCATAGCAGCCATCAGCGTTCACATAGTATCATTTTCAAAAAAGGTGGACTCACATAAATGGAACTAATCATGTGCCATTAGTTTATGATATAGCAGAGACTCAAATCCACTCCATATGATGGATATTTTCATATATTCAGTTGACATTAGAAACTGAGTATTTGTTGCTTGGTAGCAGCCAACAAAGTATAGACAGCCTAGAAAACAAATGGCAAGTTTGAAGACACCAGGAAATATTATAACTGGATGGTTGAATAAACAATGACAACAGTACTATAGCACCAGCCCAGAGGTCAACACGACAGTACAAAAGTTCCAATATATCCGAAACGAACTTGGTCTCCAGTTTCCA